>NC_091496.1:10439726-10704121 GCF_947461875.1 Haliaeetus albicilla
CAGGGGGACAGGGAATGGGGGTTGCAGTCAGGTCATCATATGTTGTCTCTGCTACTTCTTCCTCCTCAGGGGAAGGACCCCTCACTCTTCCCCTGCACCACTGTGGGGTCCCTCCCATGAGAGACAGTCCTCCACAAACTTCTCCAGCATGAGTTCTTCCCATGGGCTGCAGTTCTTCACAAACTGCTGCACCGTGGGTCTCTTCTCCGGGCTGCAGTCCTTCAGGCACAGACTGTTCCAGCGTGGGTCCACTGCGGGGTCACGAGTCCTGCCAGAAAACCTGCTCCAGCGTGGGCTCCTCTCTCCATGGGGCCACAGGTCCTGCCAGGAGCCTGCTCCTGTGTGGGCTTCCCACGGGGTCACAGCCTCCTTCGGGCATCCCCCTGCTGTGACGTGGGGTCCTCCCCGGGCTGCAGGTGGAGATCTGCTCCCCAGTGGACCTCCCTGGACTGCAGGGGGACAGCCTGCCTCACCACGGTCTTCCCCACGGGCTGCAGGGGAATCTCTGCTCCGGCGCCTGGAGCATCTCCTCCCCCTCCTTCTGCACTGACCTGGGGGTCTGCGGGGCTGGTGCTCTCACATGTTCTGACTCCTCTCTCCAGCTGTGGTTTCTGTTCCACAGTAACTTTTTTCCCTGTCTTAAATCTGTTCTCCCAGAGGCACTACCACCATCACTGATGGGCTCGGCCTTGGCCAGCGGCGGGTCTGTCTTGGAGCCGGCTGGCATTGGCTGTATTGGACATAGGGGAACCTTCTGTCATCTTCTCACAGAAGCCACCCCTATAGCCCCCCCCCTCACTACCAAAACCTTGCCATGCAAGCCCCATACAGCAGGAAGCCCCCAGCTGCTACTAATCATTAATTGTGAACCAGTACTGGGAAAAAATGATCTCTGATGGTTACAATTCAAGAGTACTATAAATATTTGGAAGGCATCCTTATGTAGGTCATTTTGGGGGCTGATCTGCATACAGCTGTGTCTGGAGAAAAATAGTATTGGTGCTAAAGAAGGAGACAAGCAAGAGCACCAAATGCTGTCACATCCCTGTAGCTAAAACAGCTGATATTTGTGAAGATCTAGCTGTTTAACAGACACATTAGAATATTCAAAATACAGCCACAGTTTAGTAAGATCTCTAGGAAGGATTTGGGAAAAATTTGGTCCCCGATCAATGAGGCAGGAAAACAAGTGACAAAGAACATAGAAAAGCGGAGGTACTTAGTGGCTCTTTGCCATGGCTTTTATGGGTAAGGTTTGTCCTCTAAGTCTCTCGGGTCCCTGAGCTGAGCGTCAGAGTATGTGGGAGTGAAGCATGACCTGTAGTAGAGTAAGACAGAAAGCACTTAAACCAGTTGGATATGCAGAAGCTCATGGGACTAGATGGGGTGGATCAAAGGGTGCTGAGAGACCTGGCTGATGCTACTGGAAAGTCACTCTATCATCTTCAAAAGGTTATTGGGAAATTCCCTAGTGACCAGAAAGGGCCAGCACTGCACCTGCCTTCAAGAAAGGGGATCCACAAGAGAACTACAAGGCAGTTAGACTAATGTGGCTAGTCCCCTCCCTGGGAAGGTTACAGAGCAAATCCTCCTGGAAGCCATGACCAAGTAGATGAAGGACAGGAAGGTTATTGGAAACAGACAGCATGTGTTTACCCCAGGCAAATCACATTCCACCAGGCTTTCAGCATGATCAACTATGATATCCTTATAGCCAAATTAGTGAGACCTGTACAGTGGGTGAAAACTAGACCGAACTGTCAGGCTCAGATGGGTTACGGTTAGTTGTTTCAAGTCCAACTGGCGGCCTGATACTAGTTGTACCTTTCTGACTAGCAATATTCTATGTCTCTGTGAATGATGTGGGCAAAGGCATGGAATGCACACTCAGTAAGCCTGTGAATGATGCCAGCTTAGAGAACGGTAGATACGCTGAAAGGCAGGGCTGCTCCTTGCAGGGCCCCTGACAGGCAGGAGGATGGGCTGGCAGGAACCTCGTGAAGCTGAACAAAGGCGAGTGCGGAGTCCTGTGTCTGGGAAGGAATAACTCCATGCGCCAGGACAGGCTGGCCCAACAGCAGCGGTGCAGAAAAAGTCGTGGTGGATGAGAAGGTGAGCATGTTTCAGCAGCATGCCGTTGTGATGAAGAATTCCAGCGGCAGACTGGGCTGTGCTACCTCAAGTGCAGCCGGCAGGTTAAAGAAGGCGATTCTTCTCAACATCTTCAGCAGTTGTGAGACCGTGTCCAGTTTGGGGCTCACCGATCCTGGAACGACGTTGACATACCGGAGCCGCTGGTCACGAGGGTGGCCAAACGCTGGGCCGGGGGCCCAGAAGGGCTGTGAAATCTCCAACCCTAGAGACAGACGTTCGGAGCTCGGCCGCTCGTGGCGCTGAGCAGCCTGACCTCGTCGGCTCTGCTCTGCGGGGCTCGCTCGCACGGGCGTCCTCCGGACGTGCCTGCCGGCCTCCCTTGCCCCCTGCGTGGGGCCAGCCGGGCTCCGTCAAGCTTCGGCCGCTTGCCGGAGCACACCCTCAGTCGCAGAGGGCAGGATACCGGGAGGCAGCACGGCCGGGGGTGGGCGCCGGACCCCGCCGCGGCCGGGACCCGCCCGCTCTCTCGAGAAGCGCCGGCGGGTGGTGGGGCGGTGCGGGCGGCAGCCGACCGGGCGGGTGTGTGGGGGTCTGTGTGCGCGGTGCCTTTAAAGGGCGGGGCGCGGGGCGGGGCGCGGGGCGGCGGTGTGCGCGGGGGAGCCGCCCGGAGCATGCGCCGCGCGGCGCGGCGGAGCGCGGCGCGGCGGGCGGTTGGCGGCGCCGCACTTCCCCGGCAGCCGCGGCGGCGGCGGCGGCCAGCGAGCCCGGCCCCGACGCTGCCGCCGCGCGGGGCCGTGGTGGCGGCCGCGGAGCCCTGAGCGCCCGCCGCTCCGCCCGCTGGGGAGCGGAGCCGCCCCGCCTTCCCTCCCCCCCGCCCCGCCCGGTCTGCGCCCGAGCGGAGAGGCGGCGAGCGGCGAGCCGCGGCGGCGGCGGCGGCCATGGGCAACGAGGCGAGCCTGGAAGGAGGCGAAGGGCTGGGCGCCTTCCCCGAAGGGGCGGCGGCGGCGGCAGGCGGGGATGGCGGCGGCTCCGCAGCCCCCTTGGAGCGCCTGGTCCCGGCCGGGGTGGAGGCGGACCTGAGCCAGCTGAGCGAGGAGGAGAGGAGGCAGATCGCCGCTGTCATGTCAAGGGCGCAGGGGCTGCCCAGAGGGAACCTCGCCGGCGCGGAGCCGCCTCCCATGCAAAGGCATGCACGGAAAATCTCCCTTCTCCCGCTCCTCCCTTCCTCCCCCCACCCCTTCTCCGTCTTTCTCGCGGTGGGGCGGGGGGCGAGTCGCAATACGAGCCGGGCCCGTCGCATCGGGAGCAGGCGTTGCGTTTTGCTGGCTGAGGGAGGGAAGGGGGCGGCTGCACGAGTGCGGGCACTGGGACGGGAGCCTGCACTCTCCAGCTTTTCCCACTCCGGTGGTTTCTAATAATAACGGCGGTCCTCGGTTCCAGTGGGCTGCGCCCGCTCCCCTTCCCTCCCCTCGCACCGCTCCGGAGCACGGGTAGTTTGTGTGTCTAGGGAGGGGAGAGATTTGCAGGCGACGTTTCGGTTTTCTCTGTGTGTGTGTGTGTGCGCTTTACGGGGCTGGAGTGCCCCACGGCTCAGATAATAGTAGCCAGGGAAGCTCTCCCCAGGGCTGGTGGGCTCTGTAAGCTTCTCCTTCTGCAGGAGGAGATTCTTGTTGGAGCTTTCAAAGCTTGTGGGCATGATGTATTTGCTAGGCATCGCTCTGCCAATTCTTAAGCTCTGCAACTATCGTTTGGCTTCATTAGATAGTCGTGGATTGAGGAGGTCTGCTTCAGTCTATTTTTCTCCCTTATTTTTGTTCTTTTTTTTTTTTTTCCTTTTTTTGTCGAAAGGGGACAGAGAGGCGAATAATAGATTAATAGATTAAACCGATTGCCACGGGAGTCAGTGTTCTGGATAGTGATGGCTTTACCTCGTAGTGCCTCTGCGAAGGCCAGGGTAGGCTCCTTCCCCTTTCTTCCCCTGCCCCGTAGTAAATTCGCTGCCCGACAGCGCAACAAGCCCGTTCCCCCGCCCCGGCCCAGGGCCCGGCGCTCTCCGCGCCGGTGCCGGTGCCGGTGCCGGTGGCGGCCGTCCCCGCTCGCCGCCCGCCGTTCGCCGCCCGTGCCCCTGTCCGCGGTGCTGAACCCGCCGCCGGCTCCCCCGGCCCCTCCTCCGGGGCCGGCGTCTCTGTTGCTCTCCGTCTCCGTGGCCGGGTGTGCTGTTTGTCTTGAGGGAGGATGCTGAAAGGAAGGAGCCTCCTCGGCTGACTGTTGAGCAGGGTTCTTGTGTGTTGACCTCACCCTAGATAAACGCATATTGAGTTTATATAATGTCAGGTTTATATAAGTGAATTCTAGGAGAAGAGAAGCAAGGAGGGTGGGACCAAATTCATCCTTGGGCAAACTACTGGAGTCATTGGGATTATACCTGAGATGACGGTCTCCATTTTTTAAAACTGGAAATCACATCTTCCTATTTTATGTCTGGCATAATTATTAAACGGGTATTAACACTGTATGTAAAATATAATTTTCCATTTGGTTCAGGGCTCAACTCAGCTTCTATAGACGCTAATGAAAAAAAAAAATCATATTGGTTAGTTCTGTGAAACTAAACTCAAAATTCACTCTTCTATAACAGTCTACGAGCAAAGACTTCAAAAATTTATTGTTTCATGCTGATGTTCCAGTAAAAAGTAAGGTAAATGTCCTTGGAAGATTTTAGAATAGGCTAAGCTCATTGCAATGTGAATATTTCTGCATTTATAAATGGCTGCTTTCCTACAAACATATTTATGACATCAGAAACTACTTTGATCTTGTTAGCGTACCATACTTTCACTCTCCATTTAAAGTAAAGTCTCTCTATATTTGTGAATTACAGCCTTTTAACTTTGACTAAAAGTTGACATTTTAACATTCAGTTCAATAACCTATCAACTAGCTTCTCTTGTGGGAATGTAGCAGTTCCCATCATAGCATGTTTGTGCCTGTCACACTGTAATGAGGTTACTACTTGTCTCTGCTCCTGTTTTGGGGTTTTACTTGCTCATCTTGCACACCTTTCTTTGCTGTTGGAATCTACCAACAATGGGAATAATTATTAAGAATCTGATCCAAACCCTTGGAGTAAGACTCTGTGAGGACTAAGGATCAGCCTTTTCCACACTTCAACTGAAGTAAAGAACTAGCCTGCTGAGGCTCAGATTCCTTATCCTCAAGCTTTTTTTTTAGTTGGTGTGGCCAAAGAAATCAGATGTGGAAAATACCTCTTAACTGATGCTCTACAACTGTAGTTCCCAACAGCTTTTTTTCTAGTGCGGTTATGCCAATCCAAATGTTAAGTGACTGAAATAGTGATCAAAACATGAATTCTGGCTTCCAGTTTATATAGCCTAGCATTATGACAGTGTCCCTATTGCATTGTCTGTTAGATTTTTTTTCATGTTGCTAACTGGATTTTTCCCCTGTGATTTCCATTATAACATTAGCTGTTATCTAGTCTTACCTGAGAGACTAATAATTATTTCCTATTCTAAATGCTTTCATTCCCCTTCTAAAGCAACCCAAGTCTTGAAGTGTACAAATTCCTCATGATTGATGATATCCTGAAGTAACAATTTTTGCAACTACAGACTTCTTAATAGTAAGTGATGTATGTAGCAGGAAACATAGCTGCACGTTTACCACCATAAAATACATGCTGTAGCTTTTAGGACTTCTGTAGGCTTTGAGCTTTTAAGTCTTCAAAAATGCAATAGCTAAATAAATGCAATAAGTATTTATTATGCGTTTTAATATAAGCATTTAGATCTAGAGCACCTAAAGCGAACTGCCTAAATCAGATGTACCTTTTTGTTTTTTTTTCTTTGAACATTTTATTCTCTAGGTTTCAGAGTTTGGGATGCTTAGCACCTATGGAAATCATTCTATCCTATTTCAATTACCTGTCTTCAGAAAAATCATGGTTAGGGGATTTAGCTGAAACATACACAGTCACTTTGTAAGCAAGTACCAGTTGTTCTAGCCTCATTGAATGACTTCTTAACTGTGTCAGTGTCCACTTGCTGAAGAATTGTTCCACATCATCTGAAAGGATTAGATGACCAAACTGAATATATGAGCCATCTAATGCAGCTGGTTAGTGGTTTGTTTTTTTTTGTTTTGTTTTGGATTTTTTGGGGGGTAGGCGGGGTTCAGTTCATTAAGTTGTTCTCAGTAGACATTAACAGAAAAAAATTTGCTTCGTTTTGAGAGGAAATGCTAAGAAGTCTTACTGAGTGTCACACTTACAAAGTATGTTTATGGTGTATTTTCCAGAATAAATATGTATTTTTGTTAATGCCATCACTCTATTGACTTAAAAAAAAGTTAGCCACTAGGGCTGTGCATAAGTTTATATGTATCTTGTCTGTAGATATGAGAAGATCTAACTATCTTGGTGTTGTGTAGTTATTGCACTTCTCTTTAAAACTATTTATACTGATGAATGGGAAAAAGACATGCCTTTTTAAATAGGTTTTTATAGTTATGACATTCAAGAAGGAGACCAATAGTCTTTTTGTTAAATCTCCTCTTGACTCCAAAGTAAGCTTTGATTTGGCTGTAATATTCAGGTAAATGAATAACGATGAGCTCTGTGAATCAAGACCAAAGTGAGGAGAAACAGCAGCAAAAGAAAAAAATTAAGTGAGGGTGGACTAAATGATTTTGCTTGTTGAGTCTGGATTGAAGACTTTAAAACAGTAGTGGGTTTTTCATGATTTAGGAGGCTTAAAAGTAAGAAAATTCTTGTAAAATAAAGCCAAGATTATTTTTTTGAGGCTTTCTGATTCTCCAGATTAAATAGAATTGTTCAATGTCAGTCTGTAGTTGTAAACTTCCCAGTATTATGGCCAATAATTTTACAAGAATGGGGAAGGGTAAATGGAGTTATGGAAGGCTGGAAATAGTTTGTCCTTAACAAGCATTTCATGTGGAAATTTTTAAATTACAACCCCCCCCGCAGATACAAGATTGTGAGAAAATCCCACATTGTGAGAATTATGAGCACAGATATTGCTATCAGTTAGCTTTGTCCTTTTATATTGCTGTTGCTAGGCATATAATGAAAACTCTAAATATTAATCAGAAATAATAATAAACCTGTGGTAACATTAACAGTGTAAAATATATTTTTCAATGTGTCTACTATATATAATTCTGCAGAATTCTGATAAAACTCTTAAACAGAATTGTGCAGGTTTTTATTTATTTATTTTTTAGTTAAAGAATACAGTTAAACGTAATAAGTGATTCTTTATTTTGCTTATGAATACCCAAGAAGAAATGTCATGTCGGGAAAAACAAGATCACAGTTAACTGGATCTGCCAAAGTGAAACCTGAAAATTTTGTATTTGCAACACTGTTGTGGCACTGAAGAGAACACTGTATCTTCCAGCAAAAGCGCAGTGATAGCACTGAATAGAATATTTTACTACATCCTTTAGCAATAGCATTGAATACAATATTATTTCCTCCAGCTGCAGCCAAGTATAGCAACAAGTAGAATACTATGCCACATCTGAAGACATGATCTTGATTTTTGTTCCTACATGCTTAGTTTTTATTTTCTCCTATATCAAAACACAGAAAAATATTATTGTTAGAGAACTGGGAAAAATCCTTACGTAATGAGAGGTTTTATTTTTATTTCTGGGCAATGTGAATTGTTGGGGTGATGCTGAGAGGAAGCCCTACAGTAGTTCTATTTAAAAAAAAGAAAGCTTCAGGACTAATTCTGTGAACTGGTGTCTGTTTTATCTAATTGAAAATTCTTCTGATTTGTGAGTGGATGGGTGGCAAAATAAATACTTTAAAAAGAAGCATATACTCCTTAATGTGCTTGGATTTTAGGAGTTTAAATCTTTGCTGCATAGTGAATTGTAGAAATATCCAAACTTTGTACAGGTAGCCAAAAGACAAGTTCCTAAACATTTTGTGTTGTGTAATGTTTTTCTTGTACGGCTATGCTTTGATCTGCTAATTTTCTGACATCTCTTGTTTCTTTTAGTCTTCTCTGTCTCCTTATGTTTGTATCCCAAGGGATAGAGTGGAGAGTTAGTTATTTGGATTTAGGTAAAATAGGAAGTGGTACCTTTCAGTTGTTCAGATTTCTGAAAATTATCTGGTTAAATATTGTTGTCTTATTAGATTATTTTCTGAATAACAAATCCATCTATGAGTGAATACTTGTATAAGCCTTTATAGAACAATAATTTTTATTTAAATACTTTTTTGTGCACCTTATGTTATAAGCCTTGGTCTTGCAAACACTTAAGCACCCGAGAAACTTCACAGTGTTACCAGAGCACTTCCAGGGCCACAGATACATCTTGTTTTATCTCATTTTTCTAGTACTCTGCATTATTTTAATTTTATTACATTTTCTGTCTGCAGACATCCTGAGCTTGATACAAGCCACCATCTCAGGCAACCAGGTAAGCCTCCAGATCCAGGACCACCAAGTTTAAGTAAAAGCAGAACGGTAGATGTGCTGAAGACAGAACAACGGGCACCTGGACGGAGCCCTTCTTCTATTAGTCTAAGGGAATCAAAGTCCAGGACTGATTTTAAAGAAGATCAGAAGCCAAGTATGATGCCCAGTTTTCTCTCAGAAGCCAATCCATTGAGTGCAGTCACTTCAGTTGTGAACAAATTCAGTCCTTTTGATTTGATATCAGATTCAGATGCAGCCAATGAAGAAGCCGGTAGGAAACAAAAAGTTACCCCAAAAGAGCAAGGGAAACCTGAGGAGCAGAGGGGCCTTGCAAAACATCCAGCTCAGCAGTCTCCAAAGCCAGCTGTTCAACAACAAGGACCCATCAGACCTACCCCCCAGCAAACTGAGTCTTCCAAACCAGTGCCTCAGCAGCAGCCTGGGGAACCAAAGCAAGTTCAGAAACCAGGCCCTGGTCACCCAGCAGACTCTAAGCTAGAACAAGCGAAACAACCGTCCCAGCCACGAGGACCGCAAAAATCTCAGCCCCAACAGTCGGAACCAACAAAGCCTGTTCAACAGCAAACTTCTGCAAAACCTTCGTCGGGCCCAACAAAACCATCGCCACAGCAAACAGACAATGCTAGAACGTCATCCCAAGCACCACCTCCCACAAAAACGGCATCGCAGCAGCCAGGACCTGTAAAACAACCATCTCAACAGCCGGCACGGCAAGGAGGTCCTGTAAAGCCATCTTCCCAGCAAGCAGGGCCTCCAAAACAGCCTTCTCAGCAACCTGGACCTGAAAAGCCATCTGCTCAGCAAACAGGATCTGCAAAACCTCCATCACAGCCCGGATCTGGGAAGCCACTTCCGCAGCAAACAGGGCTTGTAAAACAAGTGCCACCACAGGCAGGGCCTACAAAACCATCTTCTCAGACTGCAGGGGCCACAAAGCCCCCGCCACAACAACCAGGACTTACAAAACCACCAGGCCAGCAACCGGGGCCTGAAAAACCCTCGCAGCAAAAGCAAGCCAGTGCAACCCAACCCACTGAGTCCGCCCCAAAGAAAACCTTCTGTCCTCTTTGCACAACCACTGAACTGCTGCTGCATGCTCCAGGAAAGGCCAATTACAACACGTGCACACAGTGTCATACTGTAGTCTGCAGCCTGTGTGGATTCAATCCTAATCCTCATATAACAGAGGTGAGTAGTTTTTAAACTGATGTTCGCTACTAGAGCAGAAAATTAAGTTTACCTCTGTTATGCTGAAACATTGGATGTGTTACAATGTGTCATCATGATCACTTGAGGCCTTAAGAAGTTCAGTGAAAAAAATCATGCTATTTGGGAAAACTGTTTACAAGTAAAAGGGGGTGAAGTTGAGGAAAAAAGAAGGTAATGGTTCTCTGTTTGTACAATGTTTGGAAGTGTGTTCTCATCTCCTCATAGAAAAAGAGGAGGAACCCCACCGTGACTTTTTTGCCATTTTGCTTGACTTCAAGCACTCACTGGCTACCTTTATAATCTGACCACAATAGTCATGTGCTATTATGTTTATAAATAAATAAAATTTGTTGCTATGAGAACTAACTAAGCAAAAAAACCATAAAAATGACTCTTCATATCTCCAGTGGGTGTTTTGGAAAAGGATATGGGGTGGATTTGCTTTGTAACTGTTTGAGTGTTCATTAGCTGAAAGCCTGAGTTGTGAGTTTTAACTTAGTAATACTCAGGTTATTTCATTCTTGTGGGATGCTAAGAATGAGATCTCTATGGACTATTTCTAACCTTGATCACCATTCTTGCTGTAATTATATAACATAGAAATGGCATAGAAAGTAATATTAGGACTTCAGATGAACTTACTATAACCTGATGTTTGTGGTAGCTTGATTTACGTGCTTATACATATCCTTTACTTGCTCTGTGTGGGAATAAGGCTTCATATGAATGTCTGATCTCTCCTTATTGCTTGAGCAGCTTCTCATACATCCTGATATGCTAATTTTAAATTTGCAATGTAGTTTGGGTTTGTTTTCAGTACCAACACTTTTATCAATTTATACAAATTCAAGCATAGCAGACCTGGCACCAAAGACTAACTAGTGATAAATAGCCAGAAGGAGTATTTGGGAAGCTTATTTTTGTCTTGTTTTGGTATTAGTTTAGCTGATCAGAGATACTGATAGGAAGAAGTACAGACTGCTACTGTATTTTGAACCCAACAAACAATATCACTATGTTTAAAATTGCATCAAAGAATCGCTGAGGCTGAAAGGGCCCTCTGGAGGTCATGTAGTCCAACCCTCTGCTCAAAGCAGGGTCACGTAAAGCAGGTTGCTTATGGCTGGTTTTGAATATCTCCAAGGATGGAGACTTCGGAGCCTCTCTGGGCAACCTGTTTGCTCAGTATCACAATAATTTAAGAACATCGCTAGCAGTTAGGTTGCTTTCTAGTGTGCATGTTTGTTAGTGGGTACCTGGTAACAAATAGCAGGCTCTTTGCATCCAGCAAGTATATTATTTATTGATTTGTTTTTAAAATTGTAAATTTAAACCTGAAAGACTAATCACAGTAACCATTGCTAGCACATTGCTTTGTTTAGGAGTATGCTCTCTTGTTTGAGTTTAGGGAAACTCAGGATTGAGATAGTTGGCAGTAATGCTTGGACTGGAAAAGAAGTGACTTGAACAGCCATGTGCACAAATTTCAGAGCATCTGCAACTAACCAGGTGCTCAAAGGTTATATAGGATCAAAGCCTATATGAGGAAAGGTCATCAAGCATGTTGTCTGGACAGTTTGGGGTAAAAAAAGATATATTTATATATAACGGACAAGAGATGTGATACATTGATGTTAAAGTCAAAGAGGAACTTTTGTAAGAAAATGTTACCTTCAAGTTCTGACAGAATGTTTTTAGACCAAAATTTCTTACATTTATTTGTGGGTGCTACGTTGTTTATTTCTGTAGTGTATTCCTGGAGTTCCAAGTTTTTCTTCCTTTAAAAACTTCAGATTTCACCTGGAATTGGTCAACAACTTTGGTATGTTCAAATTAAATGGATTTTGAGAGAAAGAGAGTTTATATAAGAAGATCTCAAAGTATTTGGAAATTCTGTGAATAACTACTAGTTTTTGAAGCGGGTACTCTGTAAGTGTGAAATTCAGGACTTTAAGACAATAAATACAGCTGTATTTAAGACTAACTGATTGCATACATATGTAAAAGCAGATTTGAATTTCATATTACACATTGAAATAAACACAGGATATGCATTTATTTCATGATGAAATCATTTCAGTAATGAAGGTATTGGACATCTAATTTATTCAGCTATTAGTTCCAATCTTCTGACACCCACTCAGACTCTTCTCATTTGCTCAGCTTTGCACCACCAGCTGTCTTGGTGAAACTTCATTGTGGGTGTCCTGCTCCAATCTGCAGTGAAGTGCAACGAAAATCACATCTGACTTTATTACTGAACAGTTGGAGCAAAGTAATAGAACCTGCTCTGGCACATATAAAAATTTGACTTACTTCAGCTGCAGAGGTTCCCACTTCAGTTATTCTCAAACTTTACTTCTAGTTTCCCTTTAGATTATTAACAAAATTTTCTGATTCTTCCTTTATGATAGTTTACACATTTCTTCCTGTCTAGCATGAAAACCATGGTTTGTGTCTTAGCTGTCAGTCTTCTTGATTATAGTGCAAGTTTTTTCTTTTGGCTTCTCTTATTTTAAGTTCTCCTGAAGTGTTATTGTCCAAAAGTCTTTGTCTCTTACCCATGCACTTACAGGCTATATCTTCACCTCTTACTGTTATACTTCGACTTCTCCTGCTGTTCTTTTTGCCAAGTTTCATGATTCTGTAATCCTGTGTTGTGCCTTTCCCATGCCCTTTATAGTCATTGTGCTTATTGCTTATGTTAAAACACATTACTGATCAGAAAGCAATAATTTCAAATTGGATGTGGGAAGAGTGAAAAGCATTTATTTAGAAAAGAATTTATGTTAGTTTTGTTCTCTAACATTTTCCCCTGTACAGCTCCTTGAACTATCTTCTTAAGGTATTCTTACAAGTTTCTTACAGGATAGTTCAGTCTTCATAACTAACAGAGTGAATTACTTTTCCAATATAGATCTTTCTAAATTTCTATATTTCTAGCTGATTCTGGAAAGAATATAGCAGGCTTTACAAACTGGCTCAGGAAGTAGATTGCGTGCATTGTAAAACCACTATAAAAAGTGCTGATTTTTTGAATTTTTATTCATTCTTTTCATTTAAACCTCTATTTAAAATGCAGTAGTACATGTGCCCTGTCTGTTTTAACTCACTAGAGAGAACTGTGTAACTAAGAGCAGAAAGTGATACCTGTATTGCCATAAGGTCAGACCCCTTGAACTATTTCTCTGAACCATCTGACATTGCGGTCCCCTTGGGGAAAAGGGATACTTGGTATCTTGGTTTTGTACAGCAGTCTAGAGAGATAACACACCATATATAACGTGTTCAGTAACATATGTCTCTCTAATCTGTCTAGGTATTCACACTCCACTCATCACCATGGCACATGACTGCCTAGCAACAGTTGCATAAAGTAATGGGAAAAATTATATAAACAGGTTTGATGACTGTTACTCTATTCCATTTTCCTTTCACATACATCAGAACCTTGTAGCAGGTGTGTATGTATTTATTACGTGGTAATTTATTTTTCTCCTTTTTTTTTTTTTTTTAGAAAAAAATATTTTGTCAGAACCACTCCTGTGAGCCATTAGCAACAGAAACCAGCACTTCCCCCAAAAAAGATTCAGCCGTCTAGAACATGTGAATGGGAGTAGGCTTTCTGAAAATGAACAAAGACATCTGAGGGACTATGCATTTTGTTAAACACTTACGTATAGTTTTTGATAAAGCTAGGCAAAAAGCATGAACTACTGTAGTTCAGTCAAAATCGTCAGTGCGTATGCTTGATAGCTGGAGTAAATTTTCATCCCCTGTGAACTAGTTATTGGAAGTTACATACAACACGGAGTGAGCAAGGGTTTAAGGTATAATATATCATAACATTTGTTATGATGGGCATCTGTAAAGTTGATGATCAAGTGGAGTGTTAAAGCTGTTAATATTGGAAAATTGGCTGTGTGTGACCTCTGCTGCGTGAGCCCATCCTTGATGAGTATGTGTGCAGATGTGAATGCCTTTTAGGTAGTTTTTGGGAGGGATAATTTTTCATGGATTTCATCTACATCAGTCTGTATTTCATCCACTCTTTCAGTATGCTTTTAAGAGACCACTTAAAATTAGTCTTGGAGCCAGGTATAATTTTTTACTTGGATACTTGCTGAAAATTGCACATTCAGATAATATGAAGCTGTGTATATTGATGCAGGATTTGTTTACTTGCCAAAAGCTCTTCTGGATGGAGGTAAAATGAGTTCTAAAAATTATTTTATTGGTTCTGACTGTTTTTGAAACAACATGTCTGTATCAAAATTGACTTAATCCTAGTGGAAGAAAAGAGGAGGGGGGAAAAAAAAAAGGGTCATGTCTCCCAAAGTGGAGTGTAGGATTTCAGATCAAGTAGAACATTTTACTGTATTTACACCTTTCTTTTTCAATTCAACAGGAGAAAGAATTTTTTTTTTAATCCAAATTGAAAATATTTTCCTTTTTTTGTTTTTTTTTTTTAATTTGGGGTGGGGGGGATGGTGTCTTTTTTCTTTTTTTCTTCTTTTGTAAGAGCTGGGAATTTTCCATAGCAGTTGCTGTAGATACTACAACCTTGGTTTTTTTGCTCTTTCATTCTGCTTCCATTTTTATGTACAATTATATCACAACCTTTGGTGATTTGAGAGTGTCATGATTTGGTTCAAATCTTCATAATAATTTTTAGTATTTGTATTTGTTTTTATTGATGTCCTGCATCTCCAAGTATCCTAAACAGTAACAGATACTTGGGCATGAAGTATTTTCAGTAACTAAAGAGAATTTAAACAGTCAGAAATGCATTAATTTTCTTCAGTTATTATCATTATTATTAGCTTGTTTAGGGAGAAGAATATATAATAATTTAAAATACTATTCGTATAAGGAAGATGACTATAATTCTTGT
The DNA here is from genome assembly GCF_947461875.1 of Haliaeetus albicilla. Classification (NCBI taxonomy): domain Eukaryota; kingdom Metazoa; phylum Chordata; class Aves; order Accipitriformes; family Accipitridae; genus Haliaeetus; species Haliaeetus albicilla. The sequence continues at coordinate 10,454,421 of NC_091496.1, forward strand.
GGTGAATCCAGATAAGTTTTGCTTATACTTACAGTAAAATTAATAGAAATGACTCTATTAAGTCTTCGTTGATTACATGACAGTAAAGGAAGCTATTGATTGAATTGAAATATTCCCTGTGGTTTACAGTCTAGACCCTGCTGTGGTGTTGTAACAGCGCATAAGAACCAGAATGCAACGTGGACTGGAAATGACATATAAACAAAAATAAAACTGCCATTACTGTGGATAGTGACATGCCACAAAGTCTAAGCTTTTTAATACTAGGAAAAATAGCTTTGAAACTGTATGCCCTATGTAAGCTTAGACTTGGCGGGATATTCAGAGTTAGTTAAGTAGTACAAAACAAAGTAGAAAAAAATTAAGGACTTGAATCTGACCATCAGCTTTTATAATCATAAGTAGTAAAAAAATGGGTTAAAAAAAACCCTAACAAAACTCAAAGCTTTTTTTAACTTTCTGAAAATTTTAATTTAGATGTCAACTCTTAACTATGCCGAAGTAAAGCTAGAGGTGTTCTGTAAAAGAGGATGGAGTTTAGTCTGGGTTCAAACTGATCAGAGAGCGGATTCAAACAAGCCTTGTTTAGTTGTATTTTAAAAATGATCCAAGTTTGAAATATTTCTGTGTGAAATATTTGTTTTCGTCCAAAGAGAACTTGGGGTGTTCCAGTATTAGTAATACTGCAATTTATATGGAAATTGAGAATATTCACCATTTTTGTGATGAAATGAAGTTAGTATAGTTCCTTTAGTTTGCCCCTAGCTAGAAGTGCCACATAGACATTTGGGAAAATTGTAAAGATCCTCAGATAGAAGGGCTATAGAACTACAGAATATTGTTTCTCTCTGTGGAATATTCTTAAACACACTCCCACACCATTTTTCTCTCAGAGGATGGCTATGTGCCTACATTTCTGCTTACATTTAGGATTAGATGTATTATTAGTATTGATGCCCTATGGATTTTTCTTCACTTTTTTATTTTTTTTCTCCCTTTTATGAAAGGGGCACAACATAGAAAGAAGCAAACACCTATGCATGGCAAATAGTTTCCCAATATTTTAATTGGGCAATATTCTACATTATGTTGGAGTGTTTTCTCATTAGCCCAGAAAACTGTCCTGTCCAGTTTTTAACACAAGTAAATAATAAATTAATCTGCATAGCTAAAGATGTCAACTGCAGTGAGCCATCTGCGCCAGTATTGCTGTTGCTCAGCAACTGTAATTTACTACTATGTTAGGCCACGTGATGTAGAGATGCTGTTTGCTGGGTAATCACTGGGCAGGAAGCATGGCCCAGCCCTGCTCTGACCAGACAGCATAATCTGTTTTCAAATCCCAGCGACAGTCACTCGGATGCGCTCTGTGCAGCACAGATGAACTCTGTTAACCTTTTCTTTGCTGCTGCCTTGATTTGCAGTTACATTTTTTTGTTAATCATTCACGTGTTTCTAGTATATTAAATCTCAATGCAGTTAATGAAAGCAATCAGCATTTGTTGAAGTGATGCATGATGCAGTGCACTGAGCTGTGTTTAAAAGTCTTTTTCCTTGTCCTGTGCATGAGGCAGCTTAAACACATGCTTGGCTGTAAAAACTAACTTATAGATATTCTGTAATACTGCTGTTCAAAAAAAAAAAAAAAAAGTCAAAAGATTATGGTCACTGTTTTGCTTTATGATTCTAATTATAGAAGCTGTAAAATAATAGTTCCCCAACCACACATAATTCATATGCAAACTATAGCTTTTTACATTAGTAATTTAAGCGGAGTAGTGGAGTATGTTTTAAGATTGTGATAACTGCATAACACAGTTCATCTGGTCATGTTTTTTAGTAGTTTTAAAATAGCTAAGTAACATTTAAAAATAGTTTTTTAAAGCAGCTATTTAAAAAGTTTGCTCAAATACTGGTTTAGCATAAAGCTACAGTGCTTGTAACCATTGCTGTGGTTTGTGGAAAAAATACCTGGGGACCATGCTGCTTACTAGAACCTAGCATCATTTTTGTGAGTATCTTGAGCCAGTGTTCCCTGATAAACTCCCTAGTTGCCTTTTACATCTCATATCTGAAAGGAAGGTAAATATTTATTTTATAGCCATGATCTATTTGCCTCAAATGAGGATCAGTTGCATACTGTGTACAATAGTTAAACATTTGTTTCGGTGTAATTACTTCAAATAGCTGAGATTTTATTCATGGAAGGGTGGTGTATAAGGAAAACTTTGCCTCTAGTATTTCCCAGGCTTGTTTAGAAGACCTTTTCAGCTGTATGTCGACATACTAATTCAGTTTGTTCAGTGATAGTTGTTCTTTTTTGTTCATAACAGGATTTTCTGATCTAGTTTCTTGTCCCTTACAGTATTCTACCACCCTACATGAAGCTGCATAAAATCATGGGCTCAAGTGCTTTATTTTTCTTGTTTTTCTCATTATCTTGGCAGAAATGTCTGCTAAGAGTGAAATCTGGATTCCTCACTCCTCTCTGAAATTGTCAGGAACCAAATAAGCTGATGTATTTTCAGACTAGAAACTGATTTTGTCAATAAAGCTTTGGGGCAGTGCTGAGCAATGTCAGGGAAGTGTATTTACATATCTGTGGCAATGTAAAGGCTCTATAAATCTTTACATTTGTGTGGTGTGATGTAAAGGGATGTTAATATTTTATGCATACCTTAAAGTTCCTTTTTATAGCACCAAATGACTAGTCTAAATGAGAATGAGACCCATTGCCTGAGTATGCGGCTCTGTTCTGCAAAAGGTCTGTTAAAATGGCTTCTGAGAGCTACATTCATATTGTGTGCCAGTAATTTTTATATGAAATATGTTCAATCTGCAAGACAAAATTTCTTTCTCATGTACATCTGGAATCTTAGAATCAAGCTGGATTCTCTTCTTCCCCTACATCATCTGCAGGAATAGAAACTGAGCATGCCAGTCAATGCACTCCCTCTCTGACAGTTTTCCTATTGCTTTTGATGGGTTTGTGTAGTTGGAACAAATCTGAACACTTTTGCAGAAAGGAGTAGGCTCCGGACTGCCTTCAGTTGTGTTGGCTTTGTTTGGGATAAGGAGAACTGAAGTGTAGCTCATATTTGTTATTGGAGCCAACTGTTAGATTTTGAATGCATAAAGAAAGGCGAGCTATGGAACATGGTGCTATAATTTTCTTCAATGTAATTCTCCATGGATGTTGTTACTTAAACACTGTGAATGAATTCATTTGGTGCTTCCAACTAGTAGAGTCTTTACGAAGCTTTTTTAAGATGTTATGATTGATGAATACATAAAATATATTTTAATTACTTGTTTGTTGGTATGAGGGCATATAGTTTCTACATCAGTGAGTTAGAAAGCAAGGTAGCACTTTCTGTGTTCAGTACTTGAAATCTGAAAAAAATACTGCATGAAATCTGCCAAATTTACAGTACTCGTCATAGCACTTAATGGCATGGGTCTCAGGATGAAGAAAAATCACTTATGGACTTCTTCTAGAAAGACAACCCAGGCTCAACCCCTATCTACCAGTATAAAGATAGACAGCTTGGGATCCTCAGCATCAAAGAAGGATCTCCTTTACCAGTACACAGGAACTGCAAAAGCTCACATGTTGCCCTGGAAACTTTTGCCTTTAATTCTAGGTAGAGATAAGAGTAATATGGAGAAAGAAACAAGAAAGTCACAGAACTGCTGTCGAGGAAGATCTTTAAGGATAGACAAACATTAGTATTTTAGATATTTACATCAGCAGTAAGTTTTACTTCATCTGTAATAATGTGTAAGAGCATCTGTATTTAACAGAAGCCTGTTCCCGTTAAAGTTTATGGAAAATCTCTGTAATTGCAGTAGAAAGACAGTGTTTGATGCAAAACTGCATCATGTTATGCACTTAATTTTGAACTCCTGCAGTTCCAATCAGAGAACTACAATTGGTGCAGTTTTGTATTTGTTTGAAGATGATGTGTGTAAGCTATAATGACTTGAGGGTTTTGGCACTTAATTCCTCCCACTAAAATGCATGGGAGGAATTTTATGTCTAAACCAGAAAGATTTTAAAAAATAATACAGTGAAGTAAAACTTCATACATTTTCCATTTTGAAGTTCAGCTGTAGGAGTAGCAAACTCATTTTTAGTTTTAAAGGCTTCAGTTTAATACTGAAAGTGCACGTATGTGTATATATGTATATAGTTATTTTTTTAAGATAAGGAAAAAATAACAGTTGAGAGTTAAGATTTTGTCTTCTGCACAAGATTGTGTTGAAAAACGTATAGAATTAACTTTTGTTTGGACTCCAGTTAGGTAGTAGAGTCAGACTGGACCTGCTGCATGTTGAAGACAAGCCTAAATACTTATAAATGCAATTGGAATCTGGACACCTTAAACATAACAATTATTCAGACTATTTATTCTGTAGCCCCTGCCCAACCCTACATCTACTTTGTTTGGGGCCTTACAGGTGTCATAGTGACTTAAAATTAGATTTCCTGGAAGCTAAGTGAGAGCAGGTAGGCACTTTAGAGTACAGCACTTTCATTTAAAAAAAAAAAACCAACATAAAAAGAGGCAAGTGGAGGTGTGAAAAAAAAGCAGCAGTAGTGAATTGCTATGAAAAGTGCATGGTCCAAATCTCTGTGAAAGTTCTGTGGTTAGTGGGAAAAGACAATCCTCTCTTAGGGCCATTAAAGAGCTCCTCACAGGATCCTATCTTTCTCCACCATAGAAGAGAGTCCACTTCCCTAATATAAGAAATCTTTAGTCACTTTGCTGATGCCAGACAGCTGTGACAGCTGAGGTGGATGTTCACAGTATGTGGCTTAAGTCTGGCCTTTAATTAAACTTAAACCTTCTAGAAAAACCTTAAGAATTCATCCAGAAATGTTATTAATTATCTAATTAAATTAGATTACTACTATCTAAAATCAGGTGTCATAATTAAGATTTACTTATTGCAAGTAATTGTCCCTTGGACAGGGGACTTGTAGGGGAACAGATCATCAATCAAACAAAATGGGAGTTAAGCTAAATGTAATCTTTACTCAAGTCCTCTGTGCAGTTGTGAACTTAATTCCTTTAATAATTCAAAGCAGAGCTTAAACACGCATTCCAGTTTTGTTACAGTTGGTTTCACTTTTTAACAGTCATTTGCAATATGGGTTGCAAGTAGATCGGAGAATTGTTTAAACAATCTAAAAAAAACTGCACTGAAAAGGGAAGATAAAAGCAGCATTATTATGAATGTTAACTCGATTACTGTGAACTTACAGCTGGAGCCAAAATTGGGCATCTTTTTGTGAAGCTGTAGCAATAGTGAGCTCATATTCCAGAGTATATACCGTGTTTATCACAATAATTGGAATAGCTGTGTTTTAGGGAACTGCATCCAACTGTTCTTTTAATTTTTGCTGCTGGAAAAATACAAGGCTGGTAAAGCACACAAAAATAATGAATTCATTGCTTCAGTCTGTGACATCAGAGTTCTTTCCTTCCTGTGAGCTCTGATAATTACACAGACAAAATCTTTCTTTGCATGTAGTACCTCCAGATTCATCCTATGGTGTACGGTAGAGATTTCAGACCTGAGTGAGAAACAGGATCCAGAAACCTTTACCCTTAGGGGAAAAGATCTGAGTCTTATATTCTGCGTCCTCCTAATTGCAGTTTCCCTCTGTTGCAGTGGTGCGTGCAAATGCCATAGCTGGTACACTGCGTTTGATGCGCAGACTAAAGAAGAGAAGTAGAGCTACAGATGACCTGTTTAAGTATCTACACACAGGTGTAGGCCCACGGGACTCTGTGCCATACTGAATGGCATTTTTGCTGCTTATAATGTTTCTGCTAGAGATGTAAAATGTGGAAAATAGCATGTGATGCTTCCTGACCGCATGTTGTTTTAGCCTTTTTGATCCTTCCTCAGATTGTGAAGGATGACCACATAGGATTATTGGTTTTTTTCTGTCTTATAAGAAAACACAGTTTCCCTCTAAAGTAGTAGTTCTTGGGAAGGAGAAAAAATTTTTTTAAAGTTGTGAGATACTAAAATTGGTGAGAAACATGGGTAAATACATTATTTGCCTTATTCCTTCTCCTCTGTGTTGAAAGGAGGGTCCCATTGTATGCAGGCGAACAATAATTACCCTGAGAACTTCTTTTATTAACAAAGGAATTTTGGGAAACCTAATTATGGCTCTTAAAATACCATCAGGACTTAGGCAAAGCTCCTCACTGATTCCAAATGAAGACTTGCCCTCAAATTGGTGGTAAAGCGTGAGTCTGTGTAATATATGGTGTCCATGCATACCTCTGTGCCTAATTCATTGGATACACATATGCTGCCAATACTTGTGCTCTGTAATTTAAACCATTACCAAAACCATAAGCTGTACGAAGAGCTTGACAGATGTATGCTTAAAGGTAATTATATATTTACTGTATTTTAATTCTGATGATTGTTTTCTGTCAGCAGACTTGATGTGTCAAACTATTTTAGCAGGTTTTTTTTTTTTTTTCTATTCTGGCAAATCATTGTTATAAATGAATCTCTGCTGGATCCCATGACATTCCAATGCATTTTTTTCATTCTGCTGGGTTTTTATCTTCTAATATTCAGCTGTGTGTAAACTGAATGTGAAGTCATTAGAAGCATACGCTCAGCGATAGCTTGATTTGCAGGAATGTGGAGAAGAATGAAAAAATCAGTTGGGCATGTTAACCACAAATCAATATTAGTGGTAATATTTCTCCCTTTTTACACAGAAGTCCAAAACACTGCAACAAGCCATATACTAAAATAGCCTTTTATGTTGATTTTATTAACTTTCTCTTGGCTTAATTATAATACCTTTAAAATTCTTTTTTTTCTGCAGATTAAGGAATGGCTCTGTTTAAACTGCCAGATGCAAAGAGCGTTAGGTGGTGACCTAGCACCAGGTCATGGTCCTGGGCCACAGCTGCCTCCACCCAAACAGAAGACATCCATTCCACCTTCAACAGCTAAACCATCTCCCCAGCCACCGCCAGTTCAAAAGAAAGATGCTTCTCCAAAACTTGATCCTTCGCAGCTAGCAGAATCAAAAAAACCCCTGCCACAGAAAAAGCAACCATCCTTGCCTGGGTCTCCCCCTGTAAAATTGAAAGAACCACGCGCTGAGCCTACTGAGATCTCCCAGCGAATAGATCTTACTCCAAAGTCTGATCAGGCCAAGCCAACACAGGCTGAAGATAAGCAAACCCAACCCAGTATACAGAAGCCTACGACGGACACTGTGCCTACGTCTGCAGCACCAGGGCTGAAACAGGATTCAGCAGGTCCCAGACCTCCACCAACTCAACAGAAAGTGGCAGACTCCCCAAAGCCAGAGCTTGCCAAGCCGTCACAGGACACACATCCAGCTGGGGATAAACCAGATTCCAAACCCCTTCCGCAAGTGTCTCGACAGAAGTCAGATCCCAAGCTTGTGTCTCAACCTGGTGCTAGACCAGATGCTAAAACTCAAAAGCCTGTTGAGCCAACACAAACAAAAGATGATCCTAAGAAGTTACAAACAAAACCGTCCCCAAAGCCTGATAGCAAACCAGCTCCCAAGGGCCCACAGGCAGGGGTAGGTCCCAAGCCAGCACCAGCACAGCTGGCACCTCAACCCCAGCCACCTCAGAAAACTCCTGAGCAATCAAGGCGTTTCAGCCTTAATCTGGGAGGCATCACTGATGCCCCTAAACCTCAGCCCACGACCCCGCAAGAAACAGTTACTGGGAAACTCTTCGGATTTGGAGCTTCAATCTTCAGCCAGGCCTCGAATTTAATCTCCACAGCGGGTCAGCCAGGGTCTCAGACATCAGCCCCACCTGCACCCGGTCCTGCAGCGAAGCAGCCCCAGCCTCCATCACAGCCACCGGCCTCTCAGGCAGTCCCCAAAGAGGCTGGTCAGGCTCAGCCTCATCCAAAAGCTGTTCCTGTAAAGAAAGAAGCCAAGCCTCTTGCGACTGAAAAACCAGAGCCATCAAAAGCGGATAGTGTTTTAACGACTAAAGGATCTGATTTAGAAAAGAAACCTGCTTTGGCTAACGATGGCAAGCCTCAGGCTGCTGAAGCTAAGAAACCTGCTGGGCTGTCGGAACCGGAGCAAGCCAGCCAGCCTAAAGTGTCTTGTCCCCTTTGTAAAACTGGACTAAATATTGGTTCTAAGGATCCCCCCAACTTTAATACGTGTACAGAGTGCAAGAAAGTTGTGTGCAATCTCTGTGGATTTAACCCAATGCCGCACATAGCTGAGGTAAGGCAATGGAGTCTGTATTTACCCTGTGTTCTTGCCTGCAAGCTCTCTGTGCTGTGGAGACCAGACTGTAGCTGATTTTTAGCTATTGAATTGTCGAGAAAAATTTGAATGTTTCATCATCTGAGGGCTTTTAAAATTAAATATCTATGTAGTATGAAACTTGGTCAGTAAGAATGTACTTCTGATGAATGTTCTGTAGATTAAGGGAGTCTGGTACAGCTGGTTGCTAGGTTTTTGAGGCATAAGCAGATAGTTAATTATGGTTATGAACTCTTATGAAATTGGTATTACTATGATACAGCAAACTACTGTACTTCAGTCCATTATGGGATACAGTTCTTTTTCATATGTTTCAGTATTGCACGTTAACATGTGTGCTTCTTTAATCAGTGCTCCTGATTCAGACGATACTGAATGAAGGAAAGTGTTAATGCTTAGTTATTCCCCTTCCCTCCCGTTTAATATATCCCTAAATTTATTCCGTTAATCTCATTCTGGCTCTGGAGTCTTTGTATATGCCGATGTATTCATTAGGAAGGTTGAAGTTTGAGTGATACCTGTGTGGTGAAATATGTAATTTTTTGATCTGAATAATATAAGTTTCACAACATTATTCATTAAGGAGTGTGAATATGAAAGTGCCTTTTTCATGACTGCCCAAGACAGATCCAGTAGGGCCAACTTCTGTTTAAAAGAATTAAGCAACTTATTTTAAACAGTTTCCTCACATACCATGTTTTTACCCTCCTTTCTTTCTTTCTCCTAATTTTTTGGCAAGGGGTTTGGAAACTTTGTACTAGCTTAACAGAGAGGTGGAGGCACACCTTACTTGCCATATCAATTTGGCAAGTTCAACTCAACAGAAGCAGACCATCTAAAAATACTCGTGAGTAATTTAAATGTGTAAGTTGGTCTGTGTAGCACATGAGGAAAGTGGCTGTCAATGTTGTGTCTTTGAAATCTGAACGAATAAATTAGAAATGGCTCCCAGGGTTAAAGGTTCTCACATCTCTGCCTTAAGGTGAGAACTAATGTTGGGAGAAATAGCAAGTTGCAGGGAAAATATTGCTTATGTTGTCTGCATATGCTTTTTTTGTGGATTGTTTTCTGGAATATACTATCATTTGAAAGGTATTTGTCCTACTATAATAAGCACATTTTATCTAACTTAGGAATATGTTGTTTACTGTCTTTGTGGTCATTTAGGTCAGAAAGAAAGGTCTGAAAACACAGGATGATAGAACCAGGATTCAAATGACTTTTAATGTTGCTTATGCACTGAATTCCAGCACACACACACATTCCTTCATGACTGTCCAACTCCCTGTCCTATACACACACACACACTTAGGTTTTAAATGTGAAGAAATGAATATGACTTTCTCCAGAGTCACACTATAATGCACAGAATACCACAGAAACAAGGTGTGTCAGTTCTGGTGAAACACTACACTAACAAGACAACTACACAAGTCCTGGTGCATGAATTGACTTCGTCAGAGTTGACTTAGGTGTGATAGTGTGGGACTGCCTTGTGGTATGCAGATTTATACTCTGTATTTCTTCGTTTAAGATGAGAAGGCTGGTATTCTGTGTCTTTTTTCCCTTCGCTGTTACTGCCAGAGGACTCTCTCTGTTCCCACTCTTCGGAATATGCAGAGCTTGATATACTATTGATTTTCTGTAGCCTGACTTCCTCATGCCTTTCTTTGCCTCTTTTTTTGGCTCCTTCTTGCTTTTTCTTTTTCGTTACACTACACATTTCCATTTCTGTCCACAGTTTTCCATCTTATCTTCCTTTTTCCAATCATTTTTGCTAAAAATTGGCAAACCGCTTTTCCTTGACAACAGGAGATAGTTTGCTTGACTGAGGACAGCCTGACTTTCTTTTTCATGAAGATGGGAGACGGAAGAGGGAGCTCATCCTCTCCTCTCCCAAAAGAGCTGTGTAAATAATGTATTTAACCTCAGATAGCAATTCTGTCCCTGTATGCACTGTACATAGTATAAGCCGTGCATGACAGAAACATGATGATGAGCAAATAGTTTATGCTTACTAGCATACTCTTTTCCTCCACCAAACTTTTCTAATGTGTTGAGTACAGTCTTGAAGGTTTTATTTACTTGTCTCTCTATTTTTTGGGAGGTTATGAAGGAGAAAAAGAAATGCTTTTTAAAATTGGTCTTTCTGTTGGTTTTCTACCTAATTCTTTTATTCCTCTATTCTGCATTCAAAATAAAAATTATAATTCCAGAAGGCTATATTCCCTCTTGGCCCCAGAAAGTGTTTTTGATGAACAATTGTAATGGCTATTTTACAGTTTTGCTTTGGGGCTGAAGCTGTATCACATCGATTCTAACAGTCGGTTATGTATTATCTATATATTGTTGCCTCAGTAATGGCTGAAAATTGGTTGAGTTCCATTGACTGAGTGATGGCTGAAACCTAGTTGCCAACAAAGCTGGTATTGGGCTATGTGGTAAGAATCAGTCCCACAGAGGAGGGAAACCAGTGTTTTGTTCACAAATACAGAGGAGCACCTAAACTCTGTGGGCACTTCTACCTTAAGATCTTTCAGCAGGGAAGGTCTTTCAGGCAATGTGTTGCTGTACTGCAGACATAGCTGAGAGTACTTTTAAGGGAAGAAGGTGCTTTCTCACAGTGGCAGTTGTTTGTTCTTGCCTGTATGTGACAAATAACTTTCAGAAAAGTCTTTGCTGCAGTCAGTCCTCTAATAACCCTTCTTCTGCAGGAAATAAGAGAACTAGACTTTTGCCTAGTCTAAATCAACAATATGCTATTTACTTCAGTGAAATTATTCTGATTTGTGCAAGCTGAGAATTAGGCTAGGATACTTTTTCCTTAAAAGGGCTGATTGTTCTTTTTCTCCCGATTTGTTGATCCAACAGTCAAACAGTTATTTACTTAAATAGTAATTTATCCATGAAGCAAACAGTCACAAATGATTAAATAAATGACACTTGATAGATTTCAAAGACCCACAGGACCATGTGTGCCCTAGTGCATTAGCAGACTCCTTACTCTGCCATTTGCTCAATAGGGAGGAGCACTGTTTACCAGCTCTGTAATTAGCTTTCCAGCTCAGGTAGTTGGAAGCAGTTCTATTTTTAGTAACAAAGCACAAGATCACAACTGCAGAAGCCAGAAATGAAGTGTGTGGCAACGACCATTTTGTGCATTTAAAACTCAGTGAAGCTGTTCGGAATATTGAATAGGAGCAGAGATGGTTGCCTATAATGTAATTAAGTGTGTTGAGGCAGCAGGGTCAGGAATATAGAACCTGTGATGAAGTAAAGTAGTAGTAAAATGAAAAAGAAGATTTAGAAACTAAGCTAAGGAAAACTAAGACATCCAAACTTGTAGAATCTGAATGGGCAACAAGAAAGGATAACATCATAATAGTTAACATGTTACGAACAGAAAAGAGCTCAAAATGTAATGTGTGTATATACGAGTGTGCTAATGGATTTAATCTAATAGAACTGCCAAGGGAACAACAGAAGCACTTTTTAGTCTACTGATAGCTATAAAATTATTTGGAAAGGTGCTTCAAAGTAAAAAATGTTCCATGTGTGAAATAAATTATGGGGGCTACGGAAAGGAGAGAATTGTTTTGAATTAAGGAGGACAGGGAGGGCTGGGGAAGGGCAGAAAAGACATCGTATCTTGGACTTGCTTAAGGATTTCTTGTTTGAAAAAGATGTGATCTGTTAGAGATCTGATCAGAATAGCTAATATAAACAATTTCACATGGAGTGATGGTTCTTAATATGTTTATTACAGAGACTATTGTCTGTATGAAATTTTGACATGGGTGGATATGATAGCAGGAATCTATAAACAATGACCTTGATGGTTCCTGTCCAATCCATATTCTTATATCATAGATCTTTTTAAAAAATAGATGTGTAACTCACCAGATAATTTAGATGCTTTTCTGATTACTTATTTTCCCACTGTTACTTATCAGACCAAACTAAATAAATATTTTTTTACTTCTCCCCACATACTATGGACAGAGGGAAGAGCAAAAAGATAAATTCACTTTCTAAGTAAGCACAGTGCTATCATTAAACTCAATAGTATAACCAAGTTAAAAATGGTACCTTGTTCTTCCAATGCGAACTTCTAGCAGTAACAGTAAATAGCATTTTGGGACCAATAAAAGCCTCTCTGGAGGTGAAGGGAGCTCTCTTGTCGTGGCATGTTGTCATATACGTGAATACATTGTGGGTTCTTGTACCCCCTCCTAATATCCTGCAGAAAGGTTACTGGCACAGGTGAGTCCCTGATATAAATAATTCTAGCAGTTTCTATTTTTCCAAACTTTCACTGATACCTAATTGCAAATGGAGTGAGGCCCTCAGCAGGTGTGACCCTTTATTCAGGCCTTTAATAGTAGGCTTCAAAAAAATACTTTAACACCACCACCCCCTCACCCCCCCTCACCCCATCCTAAGTGAAATGAACCCTGCTATTAAATGCCCAAATGTAGTTTGGACTTCTTAAAGCAAGTTGCAAGAACATTGTAAAGTAATGAGCCATATATGATTCTAATGAAAATCCCTAAAATGGTGTACTGCATCATCTGCGGTAACACCCATTGCCTCTCCTTAATTTATTAACAACTCTGTACTATTGTGTTTTTCCTATTTGAGAAAGCTCAGACCATTCTGCAAGTTGGCAGGTTTAACTTCTATTAGAAGTTCCTATCTCCTCTGTTATGTTTGGTGATGAGTTGTTTTGGAAACACATGGTGTCTGGGAAGGAGAATGAAGAAGAATTTGTGCTTAAGAGACAAAGAGAAAAACAACCACTCCTTTCAGTTGCATATTTTATCTTCTCTACCTCTTCCCTCTCCCTTTTTATTTAAAGCTCCTTTTAAAATTTTGATTGTAAAAAAGTGAATGCAATTATTATTTAATAACAGTAGCCAAATAATACAAACTTAATAGGCTAACACAATGTATTCACTAAAGTTTATGGAAATTTTATCCATTAAATGATAAGTCTTTATAATTGAGAAAGTGTTAAAATGACTACTAATTATTATTTTGAAGATAAAATCTGGCATTGAAAAACAGAGTGCATGCTAGATGATAAAACTGCACTGTATTTCTTGACTGTTAGAATGAAATTAATTTAACTCCAACTGAGGTATGCTACTTCTCCTGTTTAACTAATTCAGTATGTATAATAGAAACAACATTAAAATGGAAATATTTTTTATAGTGGAATGACTCACCTCTTCCATTTTTCCTGTAAAACACATCTATTGTGTATATACAGAATGGAAGGGCTAACATGGGATGACCCTTTGATGGATGATTTAGTCAAAATTGAACACAGATAAATATTTAAAAAAAATTTAGTGGTTCAATTCACATTTAAAATAAGGCTGAAGAGCTTAAGCTTCATCAACAGAGTTAGGCTTCTGGTATTCATATTTGCAGAGGTATTTAAATGCTTAAAGACAGAGACTTAAGCTGTCCGTGATACTTGCAAGTATGTGTTAGGAGCTTCTGTCCTTCTCTGATGCCTCAGCTGTAAAGCTGTGTTCCAGAAAACTCTACTTTGATCTGATGATTCTCCAGAGGCCTGAACGTCTGTCTTTTGCAGATGGCTTGAGCCATTCCTTTTGAACAGTGTCTAGCTTCTGTTTAAATCCCTTTGGAGTCCAGACATTAAATGAAACCCCTTTTGGGATCTGATTTTGGCATGTCTTTGAGAATAGTTCACCCAGAGGCAGTACTGTGGCATTAAGCATCTCAGCTACAGCTACTTTATTTAATAATAATAACAATAATAATAATAAAGCCTGCTCATGGTCAAGTACAACGTGGTGGTGGTTTGTTGAGTTTATTAGTTCTCCAATAATATTATGTGCAAAATACAGATCTGCAAATAGACATGTGACTTCAGGACTCCCATCCTCAGCTCAGGGCTGTTACTGGGATGCTACAGCCAAGCTTCTTGTCTCCTGGACTCCTCCAAGACCCCACGAGTTTGCACTCTTTGAGTTGGAACAGAGGAAGTGAAGCCAAGCTAATTGATAGATGTCCTGTGATGGTTTTGTTTGAACTCCCTGTCACTGTAGAGGGAAATGAAAACATCCTTACTTTCTCACAAGTTTCCCTGAACAGGTGTCTTGCATTTCAGCAGGGCTACTTGGTCCAAAGCAGTTGGACTAACGCAGCTTCATTTTTTGGCAGTCAGGTTTTTATGGTTACTTCTGAACGTGATGATCTTGGGACATTATTTGAAAGCAAGGCTTCTTAGGTCTCCAGGGTTACTAGTCAAGGCATTACCTACAAGACTGCATTCTTGTTAACTTTTATTTCAAGTAGTTATGACCATAAAATTAGGGATTGCCCCCCATTAAATTAGAGGAGTAAAAAAGATTGGTATCATTGCTGAAAGTAATAGTGTGACCTTTGGAACCACTATTACCATGATTAATTGCCTGCTGTTTGTTTTCTTTATCCAGGTCTCTAAAAGTTTCCAAATTACCTCTCAGAATGAAGAACTCCAGGGATGGATAAATACCATTGAAACAAACAATGAGATATAGACATAAAGCTATGCAATGCCAGATGGCTGTTATTAATGTTGGTAATGGCCATTGATGGTGTGAAATCCAAAGGGATGTCTACTGCAGCACTGCTGCTGACACAAATAGTTCCTGTCTAGCTGGCTATTTTCCTCATCCAGTTGGAATTCATATGCAATGGCTTCTTTACCTATATACGTTTGTTCCATCTCTAGATGTCTTTGCACCCTTGAAACATAAAATGCTTAGGTGAACGATTAATGCAGAGCTTTCAGTGTTGATTCTTGTGTGTGGTTTACTTTTTTCCTGTGCTATTAGGAAATCAGACAGCTTATAGCCTAGTGTATTAGAGAGGGTCAAGCTGGAGTCACAAATAAAAACAGCTAATCAGGAAAATTACTGACCTGGCCTTGAGCCAGGTGATTTTCTTGTCTGTTATTTCGTTAGAAATTTGGTTGGTGTCCCATTATTAAATGAGGAAGAAGTCTTCTGAAAGCTAAGCTGGTATTAATTGCATATAAGTTTGAAATTTTTCTAGTGAACTTTATAATAATATTTTAAAGAGACTTTATTTTATTGAGATAAAGATATTTTTCCTTTTAGATTACAGAATAATACGTTTTTGTTCATGTTTTATTGAGAAACAAAAATGCTTAATTTAGAGACTTTAAATATTGGTGTAAGATTTAGTTAATTTCAAGATAAGACCCAATGAGTCTAAGACATTTTGGCCCACTTCCAGATTTTGTTAAGCAAACAGACAAAATCTAATGGATGTTAAGTGCCTCAATTTTTTTTTCAGTGCCCAGCTGAGATACCTTAGTGAGACATTACTTAATATCTGATCATGTTAATGATATGTGCAGACACTGTCAAAACATCTGTGATCATAAAAATAAAAAGAATTTACCTTTTTGTCAGAACCCTTACATGGTTTTAGTCTTCTGATAGATTCGCTGTAGGGGGAGCTTTAAATGATTTTTTTTTTTTTTCCCCCACCTGTTCTGGCAATATGAAGAGCTGGTGCTCCTTCTAGTAACAAATGCTGCAATAGCATTTTTTTAAAATATCTCTGAGGTTTTTATGTATCTGAAACCAGAATATTTTTCACTGGATATTTGTTAATGTAATAGTTGCATTACTAGGACAGATAGATATTTGAGTACTTAATAAAATTCTGAAAAGACAGTATACTGTAAATTGAAACATTTGCGTGCATTTTGTGATCTTATTTCTTGCAGAATGAAACTATCTATGTTGTTAAGCAGTTAATAAGTACCAATTACTGCATATGTTTAAAATTTCATGTCATGCTTCTGCTGACCAAAAAGCTAATTTTTGCCCCACCATGACAGTATGTTAGTAAAGGTCAACATTTTTCACAAAGCAGGTCTAAAAATCACTTGTTTGCCACTGATAACTGTGGTGATTTTAAACTTACTGGGATTGCACAAGTGTAATCAAAGGCATTTTGCAATTAATTTTAACTGCTTGCATGAAGTGTGACCTGCAGTAAAAATAATTAAATAAACCTTAAGATGTAAAGAAAGAGAAGAAATGAGCAAGATGGGGCACTTTTTTGATTTCTGTTTTGCATGCTACACAATAGTACTTCTCCCTGAATAATGGAATGATTGTGTCATTTAAAGTGACAGTGGCCAGTAGTTATTTTTAGTATTTCTGAAATGCATATGGTTCAGTGGACCAGAATGAGAACAAACCTGGCTTTAGATTTAATAATATTTATGTATTAAATTGATTTATCCAGTATTACTAAGAGTAAGGATGGGGGTTGAGGGGAACCTAAACCACTATATAGTTGTGGAAAGGAGATTAGATTCATGCCAGTAAGCTGTTTGAGATGCTGTCTAGCAGCATTTGAAGCAGGAGGTCATGGACCGATGATGAAGAGGGGGATTAGTTACCTCTAAACTATTCTGACTGAATTTTGTACAAAATGCTGTCGAGTCGGGGAAAAAAAAAACAAACATATTTTTGCAGTTACTAGAAAAAAACTTAACAGCCACTAGGCTCACTGAGAAGAATGATGAGGTGTATTAGTTTTCCATCTGTTTTTTGGAGGTTAATGAAATTACTCAGACAGTGAGATAACTTAGGCTTCTAAGGACAAGACTTGAAAGACCATATGGTGGTCTTCTGTTTTTAGTATTTCTAGGTTAGTAATCTTTTTTTTTTAAATTTTATTTTTTTCCTTAGCAAACAGCCTTCACATTGGAAACGGTCCAGTTGTCATGTACAAAGATTAGAAATTGAGCATAAGAAATCTTAAATATATATTATTTTCATGAATGTAGCTACTCTTTGGTGGAGATTTTGTGTCCTAGCAGTTACCTGAATAACTGGGCTAAAACCTGCAGATTTATTTATAGTCTTTCAAAATTTTTTTTTTAGATTTCTGAACATTTTTGAGACCTATCCATAAGTAGTATATTGTTGTGATTTTGTTTGTTTTTGTTTTGTTTTACAATGACATTTTTATAATTGCATATGTTTGCAAATGCAGGAGTATATTGAAGTTGATGACATAACTGATCGTTGTCAGTAGTTGTGAATACAAATCTGAATTTTTTTGAAGTGTCACTTTTGTAATTGATCTTAAGTTTTGTATCTTCTCTCATATAAGAAGAAAACATAAAGATACATATTTCTTTCTGAATGCTGACACACTTTCATAACTACTCTCTTCAAGATACTAGTTAGTAACTATCCTTTTGTGCACTTGGAGCATGCTAAGTCTTTTGCTGTCTGGAAAAGCTGTCAGATACACCTGTTCCTATTCTCTGCCCTCCTCACTCCTCTCCCAAACCAATACACCAACCCTTATATTTGTATATAAATATTATTTTTCTGGAGAAATTCAACTGGATTTTTCACTGAAACATTGAACTCTGACATATTACATAAAAACCAACCTGAGCACATACCCAACTTCAGATGGTGTCTTCTTGCTTTTGAATTCGAGTAGGAAAAAAAAAAAAAGGAATATTTTAAATACTAGATATGTCTTAAATGTTTTCATATTGAAATATGCACTAAATATTTTGTTTGATCAAAAGTCTATTTTACACTGAAAATTGACTAAACCAGTAAAATTTCAACATGCTCTACTTTCCAGCTAGTGTTTTTAGTGCCTCGTAAGAGTTGTTTTCCACTTTTGTTTTACGGTTGGAACTGGACATTGGATTAAGTTCCATCACTATCTCTAAAAGTATTTGCATTCTTCTAATATTTAATTTTAACTATAAAAAGGCAAGAATTCTGAAGAAAACAAAATTTTGGTTTAGTTGTTTTTAAAAAGAAATTCAATTTTGAATTTACTTAAGGTGGCTCAAGGTTGATGTCACAGTATGACATTTGTAAGACTGAATGTGTAGGCGTTGTAATCATTACAGAACAAGTAAAACAGAACTACCTCTTTTGCAGGCTTCTGTACATACACCTTTGTGCTGACCTACAATGCGCTTCTGTTTTGTCCTGAATCATGTCTGAGCCAAGAACACTTGTATTGTGCTGTGTAGTGAATTTTTAAAGTCATGTGCCCAGTATAGCTGGGACTCAATTACACTATTATCCCAGACCTCTAAAGAGAAAGAGCGCTGCCATTTTTATTCTGTATCACCTATCAGCAGAAGGATCTCCTGATCAAAACATAATCTCTTATTTGATTTGGCATCCTTTTAAATATTTCAGCTGTGCTGCTTTTTCTCCTAACCTGTAAGGATTGTGTTTGTGCTCTGTCATCCTTCAAATGACAAATCTGGTCAATGCTTTTTCACGAGGCGTAATGCACAACGTAGCTAAAGGAAATTTTTTTTGAATCCACAATGTGTTATAATTAATTATAGTCATAATTAGAGGCTTCAGTGAAATTCATGCTCTTCTCTCCCCCTCCCTTCTTCTGTATGCTATTGGTAACTGGAATCAGGAATGATTCAGCTTTAACACATATCTATATGGTGAATTGTCCGTTCCAGGTGTTGGTCTGAGGCATGATGCACTTTCCCTGGTGATTTCCTTGGGCACATTTGACTCTGCTCCTGGTTGTCTTTCCAGGATGAAGTGAAGATACATTTGGTGTTGTAACTGTCTTTAGTATCTGTACTGGGCAGGGTGAAAGTCCTTCAGCCTGCAAATCGCAGAATAGATCGTCTAGACCAACTGCCTGCCCAAAGCAGGGTCAGTTGGAACAGGTTTCTTGGGGCCAGTCAGGTTTTGAATGTTTCCAAAGACTGAGACTCCACAACCTCTTTAGGCAACCTTTAACCACCTCAATTGTTTGGGGTTTTTTGTTTTTTTTGTTTTAAAAAAAGTATTTTCTTATGTTTAAATGGAATGTCTGGTAGGTGAATTTATGCCCATTTGAATTTTTGTCCATTCATTGGATACCACTGAGAAGACTCTGGCTTCATATTCTTCTCACTCTCTCATCAGCTATTTATAGACATTCAGAAGACCTCCCTGAGCTTTCTTTTCTCCAGGCTCCTTTTCTCTGGTTCCAGTTCTCTTAGCTTCTCCTTGTATGAGTGATGTTCCAGTCCCTTAATTATCTTCATAACCCTTTTCTGGACTTGCTCCAGTATTGCCATGTCTCTCTTGTACTGGGGAGCCCAGAACTGGACACGGCACTCTCTCACCAGAACTGAGTACATGGGAATAATCACCCCCCTCGACCTGCTAGCTGTGCTCTTAACTAATACGACCCTGGATGTTGCAAGTATTCAAGCATGCCTTTTGCCCCATGCCTCCCTTAATTTTCATACCATACTCAGGGACACAGAACATGCATGCATTATGTCTTACAGCACCATGCTGGCAGGATGCAGTGAAGCACTTTGCTGTAAACACAATTATTAACTTATAAATGTTTTTTAAGGTGATGGGGTCCAGAGGAAACCCTGATCAGTACACTCCAGTACTAGGAGTACTAACTTTAAACTGGCCATTAGTCACTGTACATCAGTGGACTTCGCACAGACAATGATTGTAGCCAAAGGTATAAAGTGCAGATTTGCGATTACTGTGATATCTCCACAAAATATATGTCTTGGCAGATCTTCTCCATGGCAGGTGTATATTGACTTCTCCAAGTTATATTAACAGGTTTAACAGTAAAAGGCATAGACACTGTTCTGGAGGGATAAGAAAGGTTAGAACAGAATCCAAGCTAAAATTTCACACGATGTTCCAGGAGTTGAGTTTTGCACCTGAGCTGTTATGTCTGGAATAGATTTATAATCAAATCAGTTCAGCTAAACACCACTTTCTCCTCCTCCTAAATCAGCTCCTCTCCATACATGCTGAAAGAGTTGTTGTTTATATTTGAACCTATGCTATTTTCTTTTGTTTACCACGGGGCTCCTTCCTCTTGTCATCTTTTACATTAAAGATTTTCCTTTTTTAAGTGTCTCTTTTTGCTCGAAGGCAGTGGGGGGAGAAAGAAATGCAGGGTTAATTAGGTAACTTCATT
Source organism: Haliaeetus albicilla (assembly GCF_947461875.1). Classification (NCBI taxonomy): domain Eukaryota; kingdom Metazoa; phylum Chordata; class Aves; order Accipitriformes; family Accipitridae; genus Haliaeetus; species Haliaeetus albicilla. The sequence goes on from NC_091496.1 coordinate 10,474,759, forward strand.
AGTTAGTGACTGATTTTCCAGTTGCAGAACTTCTGTTGTTGCATCTTGAAATAGTATATGCATATTGTAAAATATGAGGCCTTAAAAAACACCTTGCAATTTACAGACCTTTGAAGTATGCTGAAGTGAATGTTTATTCAGTAATGATCTATTTTCTGAACCTCCATGTATGTGAAAACAGATAATCCCTATGTTCTAATAGGATTTATGAGTAATTTCATGCTCTTAAACAATGTTTTGTTTGGATGACTTGTCCATATATAATTAATAATTTTCTACAAGCACATAGTCTGTATTTTTTGATCTAAACTTGCTATTCAAAAATAAGTAGTAATTTGCTTTTTAAATCCAGAGATGTGACATCGGAATTGATGTATTATCACTAGAGTGAAATTCTACAAGAGCAGATATTATAAAGTCCACATTTTCTGTACATTATTCATAATCAGTAGCAAATAATTATTGCTGTATTATAATTACAACAGGAATAGGGATGAAATGTTTGGGTCTTCGTCAGCATGCACAATATAATTTTTAGAGGAAAATTTGCCCTAATTTTCTTTCTGAACTCTGAAGCTATGATAGTGATTGCAGCACTTGGATGGCTTTTTCTCTCAGTTTGCTTTATTCCAGTTGATTAGTTCTGTCCTTATGACTTGGATTAATTCTGTGTGTATTGTAGGGTATTAATATCCCTTTTAATTAGTTTCCTATTGCTTACATACATTATATAAAAAGTGGCTTCATTGTCTGTGAGGAATAATAGAAAAATGCATCGGAAAGCATTTAATTCCATCCAGTACTAAACTTTGTATGCCTATAATAGAAAACAGGAGAGATCAAGGTGTCCTTGCAATGGCACATCAGTTTCCTCTGCACAGGTTCCCCACTTCATGCCTTAGAATCTTAGTTACACAACTCCTTCAATACAAAGGAAAAGGAATGCCAGTAGGCTGACTCTGTTTTAAGATGGTCATACTTTGAATTTCTAAGTACAAAATATGTACCTGCTGATAAATTAGGGTCAGGTACTAGTTGTTAGAAACTAGTCATTTCCCTGGTACGCCTTCTAAGTCCTTCCCTGGTACGCCTTCTAAGTCCTTCCATGTTTTTGAACATACCTTTCATGTACAGTTTCTGTTCAGATAAAAATATTTATTTCTGTTGACAGATCTCATCTGCTGTTTCCTTGGCATCACTTATTTCCCTGCACTTGACTTCAAGTCTGTTGCACTGAATCTGTCTGAGAAGAGATAAATCTTGAATTTTGTGTTCAAAACACTACTACTGCTATAGTATCATTCTCTTCTCTCCACCTTTTATTTTCAGCCATTCTAAAGCAGTTATTCTTATTGCCTATTTTCCACTTGATAGTGAAGTTAAACGTGTGAACATCTCATTTTATTTAATTACCAAAAAGTAAGATCCATTTTTTAAAACATTAAGAGAAATTAAACTAGACAAGTGGAAAGAAGAAGGTGCTGACAGAAAGATGATTATTTGCAAGTTAGTGTAATAAAAAGTAATAAGATCAGTTGTTAACGTAAGTGTATTTCCTTGCAGTTATATTCGTTTTGTCTCCTGAACGTACCAAACCTGAAGCCAGTGCTTCAGCATGGTAGAATACCGTAAACGGAATTATTTCTATGAAAGTATTAAAAAGAAGGGCTCTTAAATTATCTGGGTCATGATTTACTTTGGGGTTTCAGTCTCTATGCTATCTATTCTTAGCATCATAAAAAATAATAGACATATACAGAGATTCAAATGCATAGATTCATACTGTATATCACTTCCTTATGTATCTGCAGATGGTGTGTATTTTTGCATATTCTCTTTTAAATGTTTGATTTTATAGTGGCTAGAATACATTGCAGACTCTTGTATTTGATGGGTTGAATGTAGGGAAGTGCAAAGATTCATTGCAAATGATTCATTCAAAGATTTATATATATATATATATATTTTGTAAACCATTTAGTTTCCAGTGAAGACTCTAAATCATTAGCCTACCTTATTGCAAGTTCTTTTAATTTTGGTGAAATTGTTTCCTTGTTCAGTCAAAAAGGCCAGGAGTCTGATCTATTAAATGCTTGGATGCTTAACGTTGAAGGCTTTATCTATATGTGAGCAGAATAAAATAAAATAGGACCTTGCAGTGCATAGAAGGAAAGAATACAGGAGGTCCATTTTTATAAGGTTTTGATTCAGACCCCAAATGAGCACTCTAATATAATTTCAAGTGAAGAAAGCGAAGGCAATGTATGTTTGAATTATGCATGATCTAGAAAGATAAAGGTAGAAAGATATGCAGGTTGTCAGTCACAGGAGTGGATTTTAATGATCAGTCACAAATTGATCAATTCAATTAATCAGGCTTTTTGCCTGGTGTCCATGGAGTTTATAGGTTATGAAGTTCCTGCGATCAATTCTTGAGGACAGTCTTTCCTCACACTATCCAGTTTTAAAAACTTCTCCTTTCCACAAGAAGCTACTAAAAGGGAAATGCTAGTCTGTAAGTGTTATATGGAGGGTGCTCACCAGGTAAACACTGTCTTTACTTAACGTCTGCAGTGGCCTTCAGTCTTCATTACAGGTGGAAAAGTCATGGCACCAACAGCTTCTAAACTAGACAGATGTGTTTAAGTTATTATGAAACGTGTGAGAAAAGAAAAGGCAGGCACAGAGCAAGTAACTTCTTCTCCATTTGTTGGCCCATGAGAAGGCGATGCACTTTGCCCATGCAGGATTCCCACAGCACGTACTTGTATGACAGACTATCTGTCCGCACAGTCCTATCAAGCCTGTTGAAGTAACTTAGAAAGTGAGATAAGGGAAGGAGTTAGGGGGAATTTTAGTTTGGCAAGATATTTGAGAGAGTGATACGAGTACTATGGTTGATTGTGGAGATTCCTTGTATGACTACAAGTGATAGAACTTCCATAGACAGATTATTAGTAAAAATAAATAGGATGGTGTTACCTAATTAAGAGTCAGAGTGGATTAGATTTCTGCGACCTCAAGCACCATGTATTTTCTTCACCTAGTTCTGATTGATCAGGAATTTCTATTGCTGACTTCTACTGATCTAAGCCCCTTTTGGAGACATTAAAGCTCTAAACCAGGAAAAAAGGATGATTATAAAACACTATAAGATAAACTCTGTTAGTCAGCTGAACTGTGGCAAAAGAGCAAGACATTTGTAGTCATCACTACCAGAAAGAATGTATCTTACTTTTGTTGTGCAACTGAAGCTCCCCAGACTCTTAAAAATGTATTCCACATATCTGTTTGAGAGGCAGCTGAAGTAAATTTTGAAAGTCCCAGTGATGTCTTTTAGAAGAAAGGAGGCCCAAAATTAATCAGATAGGTAATATAAATGTCATTTTCCTTGATTTACATCTCAGGAGTTGCTGGAAATGACTCTTGATTTCAGAGAGGCTAGCATTGGTCAATTAGCATCATGTAGTGGCTGTTCAAATCAATAGAAATATGTTTCTTGGTTTTAGTAGTTAGTATTGTCTGACAGGATGTGACTGAAACAAGTCAGCCTTGAGAGCTAACAGAAGCAGAACTAAATACTGGTTTAAGTGCTTGCATTCTCCAGGGATATACTTTTGTACTGGCATTTAGGATTTCAGAGCTTCATCCTCTAAACTGATTAAGTAAGTGAGAAACTTTGGCTCTTGTTAGTAGTTATTTCCAGATACGTTCAAAGGTCTAGGCACTAGAAGCCTGAATGTTACATTTCCAAATTTACAACAATTTTCAGGAAATTTTGGAAACTAACAGTTCAAGCCTTAGTCTTGCAAGTAATAAACTTTCTCATGAGTAATCTGATCTACTTCAGCCTTCTACTTATGGGTAGAGTGCTGCTATGTTTTACTCCTTTGAAGGAGTAACTTATCCTAATAAGGAGCTCAGTCCGCTTGATTGAGCTATTGAAAAAGAAGGAGGAAAGCTTATTAGGAATGTAGGTGACAAATCTCATTCTTCCTGAGTAAAGACCATTCTGATGAATGAAGTCTTTTAGGAAGGTGACTAACGTCGTACAATCACTTGAAGTGATGCATGCTGTTTTTTTCATGGTACTGCTCTGGTTTTGTGTGCAATGATTTAGTGCATAGATGGAGAACTTTTGAAAATATATGATTTTTTTTATGATTAGAAACTTTAGTCACATAGCCATAACTGCTGAAGTAAAAAAAGAAAGTATATCATAGGCACTTTTGTATGATTGCTCAGTACTTTTTGGATCCTGTCTCAAGCTTTCCTAAATGTGCAATTAGATTTTTATTTTATTTGGGGAGAGGGGGTGTTATATTAGAAAACATCACAGCATTTTTCATACAAGCAAACACATTGAAAATGTTTGTAGTCTATGCAAATTATTGCAAGGAGGAGAAAAAGTATAGAATTTGGAGGAGGAATTTGGAAGAATGGCATCTTGAAGCAATAGTACTATTCAAGAGCATTCTGAAGGCATACATGTTGAAGTAGCACTTGACCTATGGATCCATAGATTGCTGAATCTGAATAGATCAACAAGATGTCCAAGAGTCTTAGTCAGTGCTTCCATTTGTATTAGTGGTGATGCTACTGAATCCTTTGCTGTCAATTGCTGTCAACAGTCAACATGACTGGGCTCTGTAACAAGGGAGCTGAGGATGACAGCAAGGCAGTGACCTCATTGATGAGCTGTGCAGTCCCACAGTACCTGACCAGGACAAGCAGAGCATGTTTGGTGACAGTAACAAAATTCAGCCATCAGTCCAGTTGGTGATTGCCAATGAAGTCTAGTCATAAGGCAGATTTGAGGTTGAGCCAAGAAGTCAGGGCGGGATCACCATCAGCAAGATACAACCCAAGCACGTTATCTACAGCAGGGCAGAGGCTTCAGTGCAGCACCCAAGCCAGTGGGTGGAGGCTACATGGGTGGAAGCCCCAGCTGGGGGTTCTCACAGCAGTTTTCCCACAGCCTAGCTCTATTGATAGAAATCTCATCCAGGGTTACACAGCTATGCCATATCAGAGCAGACCTTTAACCCAAGTACCTAAACCTGTGGGCAGGGGAAGAGGAGGTTTACAGAGAAAGATGGTTTAAGACTGGGCAGGGCAACTGGAGCCTCTTGGTGTACTCAAGGCCCTGACACTTCCAGCTAGCGTCACTGATAGTTGGGGACATGAAAGATGGGGGCGAAAGGGGTGGGAGACTGCTCTTGGATCTGATCCTCCTGTCATGTGACCCTTAATGCATACATTGTAACAGGCATTGCTAATGGCAGAACTTCAGCTCCCTTATTCTTCTGAGTAAATGCATACCAAAAATTCTTCCTAGAGCTGACTGGACTTTTTTCTGATGAAACAAAGTATGTATTTTCAGGGTTCTGACACTTCAAAGAATTTGTTTTTTTTTTTTAGAGTGGGAAGAGTTGTGTTTGGAAACTGGTGTTTTAACCCTAATGGGAACTGTGTGTATATGATGTGGACAGCTGCAGCTGGTCAAGTTCATGAAGGTTAACTTTACACTAACAGTGAGGTAATCAATATGTTTAATGAAGTAATGTGTTTCTTCTACATTTGGTCATATGAATGATTGACTAAACTCCATTGATGGTATTGACTAGATCTCCACTGACTATAATGAGATCTTGGACAACTAGCTCAAATGCAGACATTTAAATTCCAGACACAGAATGACTGAGGTTAGAAGGGACATCAGTAGGTTATCTAGTCCAACCTCCTCTTCAAAGCAGGGTCAGCGGACCAGACCAGGTTGTTCAGGACTTTATCCCATTTAGTCTTGAAAGCATCCAAGAATGGAGACTGCATAACATCTGTGGGCAAACTGTTCCAATGCTTCAAAGTCCTCAGGGTGAAAAAAGTTTTTCCTTCTATTCAGTTTAAATTTGTCTGTGGTATCTTGTGCTCCCACTGGGCACCGCTCTGAAGTGCCTGTCTCTGTCTTCGTGATGACCTCCTCGTAAGTACTGTTAGGCTTCTGTTAGAGTCCCCTGAAGTAGTCTTCTCCAAGGTGAACAAACTTTTTCCCTCGTCTTCTCCTCACAAGGGAGTTGCTCTAGCCTCTAACCATCTTGGTTGCCTTTTATTGAAGTTGCTGCAGTTTGTCACTGTTTTTCTTGTACTGGGGGCATGGTACCGGACGCAGTGTGCTAGATGCAGTCTACCGAGTACTGGGTAAAAGTACTCACTTCGATCTACTGGCTGTGGTCCTTTTAAAGCAGATCAAGATTCTGTAGGCCTTCTTTGTAGCCAGGTTGTGCTACATCCACCATGTTTAGCAGTGGCCCCATGTTTTTCTTGTCCAGACTTTTTCTCGCTTATTTAGTGTAGAAGCTATTCTTGTTGCCCTTGATGTGCCTTGCCAGTTTCAATCCTAGGTAAGCTTTGCTTTTCCTAGACATATGACTGTGCAGTGTTTCTAAATTCCTTCTTTGTAGGCTGTCTAATTACAATGCTAATTCTGAAGTAGAAGCAGGGTTTAGAGATCCAGTCATCCTGTCCCATGTACATAGCTGGTTGCTTTAATGACATAGATCTTACTGCAGACAGTATGTGTAAATTACTATATATGCAAATATGGAGAAATATTTTGGAAGAAAGCTAGCAAGTGCAAATATATAGAGAAATATGCACTTTACAGTGCTGTTTGGGTTTTGAAGTAGCATATATCAACCTTTTTTGACAGTCTCTTGGTCCAAGTATAGGCTGTGCCTGTTATGGCAGTTTATATTTCTGATAGACATAGGAAACCATTTCAGTTCCCCAGAGATGAGAAAGCTATTGCTTCTGTGAGTCAAATTTACTTGAATGTTAATGCAGTTGTCCATCTAAACTTTATGATAATGTCTTGTTTTTCTGCACTGAGCTACTTGACACCATTGTAACTGTCACACTTAATAAAAATACATTCCTCTTCAACTTTATTTTATATAGGAATTGTCAGACTTAGCATATCAACATATCAAATTGTATCATTGGTATGAGATTGGGTTGGTTTACCATAGCAAAGAGTTTGTTCTTCAACAGTAAAAATACACTTAGTGTGAGTTACTGTGTTTATCATTACTCATAGCAATGCTTATTTTTCTACTATAACATCTGATTGAAATTCTGACAGATGTTCTGAGGTTGCCTGAAAGAGGCATTACCATACATTACTATTTTAAATGACTGCTTATTTGTATTTGTTCTTTCATTATCTTTAATAGACAATGACATAGCATAGTGGGGAAAAAAGTTAGGTTAAACCAATGTTGTGAAAGAGCCAGTTTTAATGTGGTAAACGCAAAATTATCTTGACAAGCCAAAGAAAGACTCTGTAATATTCAACCATATAGCTCAATTTTAGGGGAAAAAAGAGATTTATTTTTTTCTTTTTAAACCCAAGTACCTTGACAGTTAGTGAAGATTTAATTGTTGTGTTAGCTGAAGAAGAAAGCATCTTTGTGTCATTGGTCTGTAGGTATAGTTTGAATAGAATTTGTTATTTCTATGTGGATTGAATATATATTTTTATTTTGAGATTTGAGTCCTAGATTAGAATCAGCCTTGGGGGTTTGAATTGTGGGTAATAGCTAGAAGCAGTGACATCCATGGTCTTTCAGTAGAAGTCTGTGACCAGCCCAGCTCCACCTGGCTGAAGCTATTGACTCAGGGTAGGAAGGGTATGTTTGGTTAGGCTCAAAAACTGGGTGCTTTCCCCTGCACCAGGACATAGCCAAGCATTGTAAAGCCACTTTCTGCTACAGCTTGGGCATTTTGGAGGAAGGGCAGGAGCTAAAGGCATGTTTCCCACTAAGCATGGTCACAGGCTTAGAATTGCAAATTGCCTTGACAGCTCTTGACCATCCTTCAGTTATAGAAGGTAAGATCACCCTGAATACATATGAGTACCAGACACTGAAAAGTTAGCCAGTAGGCACGAAAGAGTAGCCCCAAATCTGTGTTCACTCAGTCATTTTTCCTATTTGGTATGTTTATACCAGCTGGCAGGTTAGTTATTTGCAGTCATTCACTATGTGCTGTTGGGATTAATGTCATCAGCTGATTTTTCTATGTGCAAGAAGATGGTTATTAGAGCTGTTACAGTAAAGGTATATAACATTTCCATGTGAACCTCTGAGTTGTTATAACCAGAGAGCAGATTACAGCCCATCATCTGCTGTCATTTAAATCAGTATAAATCTGAAGTAGCTTTGCTGACACAGTAGAATTTCCCTCATATGCACCAGTATATCCGAGAGTGGAATTCAACTTTACAGTCATTTCTGAAGGCAAGCCATCTTTTTCATCCAAGTGGCTGGCTGCACCCATGGTAAGTCATAACACTTGCTGTAGGTGGACTTGAACTGAATATTCAGAGCTCTTGATTCTAAAACTGACCATCTGTGGGCAATGTTTTGCATTTCCCTTTCCAGTCATTGACTTGACTGTTTGGTCTGCCAGCTCTGTTTGCTTTCCATTTTGCTCAGTGCAATCCTAGCCATGTTTTTTAAATGCTACTGAAATATAAATGATGACAACAGCTTTTAAAATGGGAATTATTAAACTCTAGAAAGTCTCCATCTGCTTGTGTATCAGCATACAGTATATTTGCTGCCCAATTTGAATTGTGTTCTATAGGGAGAAGATTTTTTTTTTATTGTCTCTATACATCCTGCTCAGACCCAGCTAGAAATGCAAATACTCAGAAATCAGTCTGTCTTTGTGAGATTACTACCTACATTTTGCAGAGCCAGGAGGTCTGTAGATTTTCAGAAAGGTTCATTTTAGCATTTCATTATGTGTGTTTATCTAAAATGAATATGTAAATCTGTTTTTTGTTTGTTTATTTCTGTTGTAGGATATTATAATGTTTCTGCATTAGAAAGAGATGCTGTGTAATAGACTGCTGGCAAGGGAAAAGTGTGATCTTATGGTTAAAGTAAAAAGAGGAGTTTAAATTAGTTAATCATTGACTGCGCTGTAAACGTAAATTCTAGCATACACTATGGGATATGAAGTAGTGGGCATATGAATCCTGGTTTAGCAAGAATGCTGGTGTGCTGTAATGCTGTGGTGCTAGACTTAAAGGCCAAGAGGTATTTGACAATTTATTCTTACTTTATGTATAAAACATGGTTTTGACTGTGGTTCAAAAGTATGCTGATATGTTGGAAGAGCACCCAAGAAGCTGTAACAATTACTATATATGTAAACAAACAGATGACTTCTAGAAAGAGAGAAAAATATATTTTCAGTCTATTTTGATGAGGAAAAGTTTAAGATCAGCTTGTAAGATTCTTTGAGTGATGAACAAATCTGATCATCATGAAGATGATGAACATAGTTTGATAGCATACAGCTCTCGGGGTAAACGAGTTTAATTACAAACTGAACTTCGCTAATTTTAGACAATCAGAAAAGGTGCAGGACTGAGCACAACTAGTTATTGCAACAAAGTACTGAGAATTGGTGATAATATGCTATTTTTCCATTGCATGACATGAGGAGCTAATACCAGAAATGCCATGGAAATCAAGAAAAAAATAGATGCAGTCTGTGTAATAAATAGAGGTTGTCTTAGTTTGGGTAAGACTGTATGGTTTGTATTAAACACTAAACACTAAGTCAGACTAATTGAAAAAAAGTGATTCTGCCTCTGAACAGTGTAATAGAAGAGCTCTCAGGTAATTTAGATTTCCTCTGACACGTGGCTGAGCAAAGAGCAGAAAAGTGCTGTCACCTGTAGAGCAGACTGTTAGATTCATGAGCAAAGCACTCTCTCTTTTACTGTTCCAAAGATTCATATGCCACCAAATTTTGATTGATGATACTTTTTTTTTCATTAATAGTAGGCAAAGTCTTCATATATTTCCATTCTCTTACCCACTAATCATCACATAGTCAGAAAAATTTTTCTCATTAAAAATCTATTATGGTGGTTACAATTTAGTCTAGCTTCAAAATGATCTGGGAAATGATAAAACAGTGTTAACTCTGAAAAACAGAACTCAAGGTTTCTGCAGCCAACCACCGACCATGTTCAACATGATGTATAGCACTCATCCTAGTACCATATTAACTAAAACATCTCAGAAAACAGAACTGATTTTTATTGAATGAGCAAATAAAGAATGACTTGGGGGAAAAAAACCTAAGTATCTTAATATTTAGCTTTTCCAGAGGTTTCACTGAGTCTTGTCTTTGCCTTTTTTCCACAAAATATGACAAGACTAGGCTGCAGAAGAAGGAATTTTGCAACTCTGGGTGTTAAGGTCAAATTAAAATGAGTCACTTGAGATGGTCTTTAGACAGATCACTAGATCTGAACCCTTCTGCCTCTTAAAGTTCACATGTAGAGCTAGATGTGAGCTTTGTGGTTGGCACTACTTCTGTTCTTTTTTTATGGGACTGTGTAGACATTACAAAGGTCTCTTTCTCTAGACTTCTGTCTTCACAGTGTATGTTATGTTTTTCTAATGCGGAGAAGGAAAAGGTATCCTTAGGTTTATTACTTTCTCTTTTAATTCAGTGAATGTTGAGATTACAGCTGGATGAAAGCATTCCTATGCTAATAGGTACATTTATTGCACTTTTATGCCTTAGCAATGGTAAATAATTGCCCCAAGACAACATCTGTTCTCATTTGTCTAGTTTCATTTATGTTAATGTATAAACTGAGGTTTTGATAATCACTTACCTACTTTGAAACTTATTTCTGTGTGTTATAGTATTGGTTTTGGTTGCCAATTTGTATATCCAGCTAAGGAGCTTTAAGTTCTGGATCATCAACAGTCTCAGAAGAAAGTTGCCTGAATAACTGTTCCTCTGCTCTGACTGTGCTATGTCTGTCACTGCGCTATATTCCAGCATGGAATATATTCAGTCCGTTGTATCACATTTCTTGTAGCTGCTGTTAAATGCTGTCAGATCTAGGTTTCCTGCTAGCATTTTTACAAGTTTTTTATGGATGTATTAATTTTCTACTTCTTTCAGTTACAGCCACTAGCACTTTACGGGGACATTCCTTCATACACACACTTGCTTTCACCTGTGTACATGAATGGGGCTAAACTAAGTATCTCGGGGACTGGTCAGGTATAGTAGTAGCTTCTTCCCTACTTGCTGCTCTGCCAATGTGTCTTAACTCTAGGAAAGCTAAGCGTGGGAGTGGATACTTTTTGCACCCTGTCATTTCTTTTGTTTTCTGAGGAGACTCCCAAACCGTATTAACTGCATGTGCCTTTGATCATGTGCCTGGGCTCTAGGACTGGAGTTTGCATTCAGATTACCAAACAGCCTCTACAAAACACCTTTTCTTTTGTGATACTCCTGATGTGTGCTAGTATGGGATAATGACAATTTATATCTAGTTTTACCCGTGCAATTGTAAAAATCGTCTCTTTCATTGCAACTGAATTGCAATGAAATTGCAGTCTTTAAATTCAGCCATCTTGTTGGCCAATGTGGCAAGTGTGGCCTTGGCCCAAGAAAAATGCTATGAAATTATATCCTTGACAGATGCGTCAGCATAGTCAGAGTGACTAATCTTCATTTTAACTTAGCCTTATGCCAATGCAGCTTCATTACTGATTAGATAATTGTGAATGTGAAACAAGGCTTGCATTTAGAGAGAACTAAACACATCTAAATGCATTTTGTATATTTTCCATACAACTGAGGTTCTGACAAGTGGACTATTAGTCTAGCTGTCATTGTACCCAGGGAAACAGTGTGGTTCATAAGAATTTCGCAGGTGGCTGAGGGTCCTGTGGTTGTTTGGTTCCCTGCCTTCCCTCCCCTTGCTTTAATCATCTGAAATGTATTGGCCACAATCTTACTTGTATGTAAATCAAAGATCTAGGGAAACATGAAGATGCCACTTCTCTCAGAAAAGTAACCTTTCCATGAATTATTCAATGTAAGCTTTTATTTTGGGATGTTTAATTTTTGCTTCATTCTCACTTCAAATGTAGCAAGTGTTAATAACACCTTAAAAATAGTTTTCTGTAATTTCCCCCAGTTTCTTTAACTCTCTTTTTGTCTCCTCTCAAACATTCTCACTTCTTTTCACCCTTTGACTGGTCTTATTTTTAAATCTAATAACATCTCAATTCTTTCTCTTCCTGAATTTTTCTGTGCTGTCTGTCTCTGTGAATCAGTACCAAATTGCATTGTTCTTCTGGGTGCTTGTAGGGAGGGCTGGTTATTGCTGCTGCTGCCAGACTTTATACAGCATTTTGTACTCTAAGCTAAAAAGTAGTACGGACTTAATTGCTTTTGCACTATCCTATTTATAGTTATTAATGTGCAGCAGATGGGTAAATTTTCCACCTGTTCTGACTGCTGTATCCAGCTGTTTCAGTGATAATTATAATTTATCAACATGGGAATAAGTCACAGGCAAACTCAAAAGTGTAAAACCCATTTTGGTCTGAAATGAGGAAAGAGTAAAGTAAAATAACGGTGCTCTGAAGTTCCACATTGGTGCCTTTTCTACTTGCAGTATCTCATCATATGCTTTGTGATATTGAAATCAAAACAGAGATTTGGCTTCTATTTCCAGTGGTTTCTACTGTGACAGTAGGCAGACAAGCTAAGCCAGCATTGCTGAGAGCTGTCTGAGCAAAGTCAGTGCCTCTTCCTTATATTTCACAGTTCCTGTATCATTGTGACTTCTTGCAGCTTAGTAGAAGTGATGATGTGATACCTGGTCCTTCTCCATATCCCAGCTCTGCCTATTTCCTCCTCCTACATTTCACCCCAGTCTTGAGGTTTTATATAATATTGGGAGTGTCAATGAAGTGGCTCTGGGGTGAATTTCCCTTTGTATTATCCAAATGCATGGGTCTTATATGTGGAAATAAAACTTTTATGAGCCTGCCTAGGCTCTGGGAAAGTGCCCATTCTCCTGCCTGTTACCCTTTGTCTCCAACTCGGAACACGGGAAGTGCTGTGTGTTGCTTTTCTTACTTGGTACTGACAGCAGTATGTTACCATTGCTAGATTAAATACATTATCCTAGAAATCATTCAGGGCAGAACGACTGAGTATCTGAAACATTGTGTGTTGCTCCTGAAGATGCATGAAGATCGTAGGCTTGGACATCTACAGCTTCAATGTATTGTTTTAGCTGGAACTGTAGTTGCTGGTATCCATAAAATGCATCTAGATGTATTTTCCATAATTCTAGGCTGTTTTCCTGAACTGAGGTTATACATAACCTTTAATATCATTGTGTGATAAGTAATGCTCACTTTACTATATGCTTGAAGGATATAGGTGTAAAAGTTCTTTGCATTAATGAAGTATAGCTAGCAACCTTGTGTGAGTAGGAAGTGCACTCAACACTAATTTTTATATTAATACCTGACAATTATAGATTTATTTATCCTGATTTTGTTTCTTATTGTTGTGCAGTGTGGTTGTGTTAATTTTATAGTGTTTTACCTTGTGGGATTTTTGTTCCTTTTCCAAGATAACTGATTCACTGGACTTGTGGGCATGGGGAAATTCTTCTTCCTTATGTACAATATAATGAAACTCTATTTTAATCTTGTGCAACTAATGATTTTAATTGATTCATGAAAGTATGCACCAAGTAAACGTCACTGTTATTTTACTCCATTTTTGTGTTTCTCTAAGGTCAGGTTATAAAGTCTCATCAGATTTGTCCTTTCATAGTAGAAAATAACCTGCCTTTTTTTCCTTGAGGCAAGACATTGCAGGAGAGGCTCCCTAGCTGACATAGTAATCCCTGATTAAAAAGAGGTACGTATAATAGCAACTGTCCAGAAGTCAGGCATTGTCTGACTCAGCCTTCCTTCACTGTGAGCACACTTATGAATTTCTCATGAAGCTGTTAACAGCATTTAAATAACTAATGCCACCTGGGACTGATTTTTGGGATTGACAGAAAAAGATGTGTAGATGCAGATTGGCTAATGTGTGTTTGTGTATACATGCGCATAAAGGAGGAGGACAATGTTCTTCCTAAAATATTGTTAATTTGTATACATTTATAATGACTCAAAAATCACGCGGAAAGAACTTCAATGTGTTTAGTAGTCTGTTGCATACAGACTACAATGTGTGATGCTTTAATTAAAAAATGGGAAGACACTTGAGTCCAAATGGACAATAGTATACAAACCTTCCATAAGTAAAATTATAAAATCCTATTGCTAGCCTATTTTGATGACAGAGCAAAATGTTGTTTTGAACTTCAGTGTGCATATGTAACCATCTGTGTGTTTGTGAGAAGCTATCATCTTTGGTCAGATCCAGCAAAGCACCCTCAGTTCTAGCAAAAGCAATGTAGTTTGAAGCATCTCTCAGTCTCATTCTTAGCAGCCTGAGGGTAGAGCCTGCTAGTGCTGCCTGGCCCTTCAGTAAGCTGAGAACCTCCTTCATTTTGTTTAATGTCTTAACAATTCTTGGTTGTAACTAGAGTTTGAGAAACCCACTGATACCCTAGAGACACTCATCAGCTGTGGTAGGGATGATATGCGGATAATCAAGCCATATACAGCTGGGACTGGAAAATAATTTGTGCTTTTCCTCTGCCTGTCCTCTTGTCACATTTCTTACTATGTCTGCAGATGCTTCTCCCAACTAATTCCCTTTCACTGCTGCAATACTGCAGAACCAGAATGGGCAAGAGTACAAAGTAAAGTGAAAACAGAAATAGAGCCTTTGGAGAGCTGATTGGAATCAGTAGCAATGTCCAGCAATTCTGAAGCAGTTCCAGGCTCCTAAAGCAGTAGATAGATGCTTTGCACCTTGGTGGTTTTAGGGCTGGAGGAACCCAGTCTGCATCTCAAGCCTCCCCATGGAAGCAGAGAAATCTTTCATCAGCTTCAGCCAAAATTATGCTTCTACAAAAGTAGAGTCTGCACTTCTTGTTACTAGTTATTTTTTCATATCTCTGTTTTTTACTGTAATTGAAGAGAAATTAGGATATCAAAAGCTCAGGACTGTTTTAATCAGCAGGAGACAGCTAAAGAGTTGACCATTAGTTCAAAATTATAATGTTTGTTTGCCTAAACTCTGTGAGGAATCAATGGGGTTGTGTTGGTTTCTGGAGATTGGTGGGTGGGTTTTAGTAGAAGTTCCCTCAACTCTGACATGCTGCTTGGGTTAAAGCCTTGTTAGGATTTGTGCTTTTGTCATTTTCAAAGTCATGACAATGTTTAGTTGTTAAGCACAACTTGAGGGGTGCGGGCCTCTGTTTGTAGTGATTGAATGAAAGTATGAGACTTGCAATAACCTTGGCTGCTTTGGCAAGGTTCTTCTGCCTTGAATCACCAAGTATGAACTTGTAAGTCTGCAGTTTTGTGCTCAGTCTGTCCTTCTATATGGGGTCTCTCTCCTACCAAGTGCTAAGCATCCTAAGCTTTCACTGGAAGAAGAATAGTGGCCCTTAACAGACATTTTTCAGCATTATCCCAGTTCATATAGATCAGTTAATTGAATAAACACAAATACCAAGAACAGAGTTTGAAACAATCAATTTGACATAATAATCCATGTGTGCAAAAGTGGCTGGTTTGGGTTCCATATGCTGAATTTATACTGTCCTCTCCCTTTGCTGCAGCTTACTCTTGCAAATTATCTTTCCTACTTACCTACTCTGTTTATGCATCTGATGGTGGATCTCCTACTTTCTTTATTCCAGTTCAAGGGCTTTTCCTGTATTGTTCTTTTTTTATTGCATTCTCTTTGATTTCATTCAGGGTGGTCTTATTCTGCGTGTGGTTTTGGTCTAATGCACACTTTCTTAGGATAGAAAAACCTGCTGTTCTAAACTGTGGTATATTTTGAAAGTAAAGACTAGAGAAATATTATAAATGAAAAAGTTATCGCTTATTTATTTCTTAAAATTGACTTACATTATTAACTTGTTTTACCAATGAGCATTCTGGGTTCAATTTAGTTGCCTCAGCCAAATGTCCCTGGTGTGCAAAACAGTCACACGGCTGGCAGATAGGGCACGTGCTCTCTGAAGTAGCGGCTGGAGGCCTTGCATGTGCTCTGAACTTCATTTTACTTTGCATTCTCCATTCATTTTACTTTGCATTCTCCATTCATTTTACTTTAAGTCCTTCTCCAATGCCTTGCAGCCTTTCCTAGATGTGATTAGAAGGGAAGTGGTGTTTGATTGTGATATTTTGCAATCTCAACTCTCATTTGAATACATATTTTGTATTTGCAAATATGAACAAAGCAGTATCAGTGAGCACAAAAGTGTGCAGCTTTATATTCCTTACAAGCTACTAGATGTTCCTTTTTTTACAACTAGGTAATGGTAGATTAAAAAAAAAAAAAAAGAAAAAAAAAAAGAAGGAAACGAAAAAAACATTCCTTAGTGGATTATAGTAATCTTCAGGAGTTATATTTTGACTTTATTTATTACTTAAGTCTAACTTTTATGACTTGGCATTTAATAACATGACATGGACATTTATAAACCAGGTGAGATATTAAATGGTCAGCCATGGAGTGATTGAGTATTGGAGCAACATTATCTTCTTTTGGCTTTAACAGCAGAGTACAGTGATTTATCCTGCATAGAGATATTTTTATTGGCACAGAAGCAGCCAAGGTGTCATGCTGCTGTATTTTGATTTTCTTGATTTCTCTCAATCTGAAACATACAACTGGAGATAGAAGTTCTTGTGTTAAATAAATTAAAGTAGATGTTACAGTTTTTCATTTGAAGCATTTATCAAGTAAATTGTTAGTAGTGCTTGCATAATAGATCAGGAAAGTGAGATGATCTATGCGAAGCTAGGATTGTAGCTAGCAGAACAAAATTTTATATGCTTGGGAATACAACAGTTCTCAAGGTACAGAAATAATGAATATTTAATGACTTGAAATGCCAATAACACATTATATTCAATTTTTATTAAAATATTATTTTCTGTCCAAGCTATTTTATGCCATGCCTTGCTCTTTTTATCCATAAACATGCTTTTGTCATTTTTCCCTACACTTAATCTTTTTACATGGTTTTCTCTGAGAAATAAGATACACATTTGACAGAAGTTGTACTTGCTGAGATATGTACTATAAGATTGGGATTAGGCAATAAGTGGTATTCCTTCAAAGAGAAGTAAAACATCTCAAAATGTTAAAGAGCTGAAATTTCTCCATAAACTTGTGGCAAATGAGATAGTGAATCTATTAGATGTTGTCATCTTTTGATACTGTTCAGCAGATCCAGTGTAAGTCTAATAATCTGTCTAAAGAAATGCATTATATGGGTCACTTCAGTCCTAGAGAGGACGAGGGGAGCTGTGTCATATGTTTTGTAGTTGTTGGGATGTAGTTTAGGATGAGGCAGTTATGAGCAATTCCAGTGACGTTGCTATTGGAATTAAAACAAGTTGTTTTCTACCAAGTATCTATACATTGTTGTACAAGTCAATGGCAAAAAATATACTGACTGTTTCTTCCTTAACTGAAATGGCAGTAATGGTAATACAAGTTGAGCTGGGGCAATAGTTATGTGCTTTCTACTCAGTTTTCAAATTGTGCCTAATAGGCTACTGGTGTAGTTTATAGCCTTCCCCAAAATCATGCATTGCTTGTTGAATAAATTTCTGTCAGTATTTGAGAATTTGAAAAATGAGAATGTTTTAACCAATGAGTTTTGTCATTCAAGTAAAAAGAAGAAAAAACTGTCTCTAAATTACTAGCAGGAACCTTGCTGTATTAATGTGGTGGTTTGATGTTAGTACACTGATAGCTAATGCCTCTAACTGGGAGAAGGAGATCCTACTAGACAGAGCAAGGTGGAGGGAGTTATATCTTTCCTATAGACTGTACAAACCCCTGTATAAATAAAGCATTCAAGAACATGCAAAACTGATATCTGGTGGGTTTTAGCTGGCTAGAACTAGTCACCTTGGTGTTTTACTAGTTGTCTCTCTGAACCTGAAATCAAAAAAGGAAAGATGATGAAATATGGTGTCGCTAGTTTCACTAAAAATCACTTGGGCAGCATGCAACATTTCGTTAAAAGAGCTAGGGAAAGAGTAAGGTTTTCTACTATTTGATCAATTTTTTAAATTACCAAACATTCAGTAAAAATTTGTCCCACCACTACTACATGTGCATCAACCTACCCTTTTTGTTGGGGATCCTTAGTTTTTTTGCTATTGCTCTTCACAAACCTCTCCCCCCCCCCACCCCGAAAAAAAAAAAAAATACAAACCCAAACAACCCAACAAACAACCAAACAACCAAAACCAGAAAAACAACCCAAAACCCCCACCCTAACCCAGGAGATTAAGTGGAAGAGTAAAGTAGAAATTGGGAATGGTGTTACAAATGTTTGTTTTCTGTAATTTGAAGGAATACAATTTGGAAACAAAGAAAGCAAAACTGAATGCATATTTCTGTGGACACCTACCTCTTGCAGTGAAGGTAACAGTTTCAGTCTTGGAAACTAGCTGTATGAATAATTTCCCTGGGTGTGATAAGAGCTACCTTGATTGCAGAATGACTTTCTAGATTTTACTTGTTAATACCTCGATTTTAAGTAATTGAGTAGTTTGATAACTAAATCAGCCTCAACTGAATGATAAAAAGAAAATTGAAATCACATCAGGCAAATATTAAAAGCCCAGATTGATATCATTAGCATAAAATTGTTATATATAGGTAAAATTCCATGAAATGAAGAGCTTGTTTAAAAAGACTTAAGAAGGTCTGGAAAAGATGGTTGTAGTAGAGATTGCTGCATGTTTTGCTTGTGTCAAGTAAAGAATTAGCTGAACTTCAGCATGATATCAAAAGCTGTTGGAGTTGCAATTATGTAGTCTCTGGCTTTCTCTCTACCCTTACCACTCCCAGCTCCAGGGATACTGGTTCTGGCTCTGCAAAACTGAATCAGGTGTGCTGCTTGTTCTGTCTATGAGGACAGAACTTTGCCATGGCTGTGAGTTTGGGTCTTTAAGGATGAGTTTCTAGGAAGGAGAAAATATCTAGACAAAATCCGATCAGTATCTTTTCCTGCTATCCAATGTATGAAGTACTAATGAGGTTATTTAATTCTGTATCTGACAATGAGTATGATAACATTGAGAACAGATTAGGACCCTAATCTAAGAGAAGATTCCTCAGCACATTTAAAAAGGAAGGTCAAATCAATATCTTCATCACAATTATGTCCAAACACAGTTTAGGGAGAGTGTTACTCCACTCGGAAAGAACTATAGGAATACTGACCAACCAGCAGAAGAACTACATTGCATGGCATCCAGTAAGTATCTTTAGATAGGTTTCTGAAAGGATTAGTTAACTTTATTTTTAATGGCCAGCAGGCATAGTTATTCATTTTGACCTCTGTAATTCAAAGGTCAATTTGTTTTATAGGAGAGAAAATAATTTTCTGAAATTGAAGTTTTTGAAGTTGAAATTACTTCAGAAAGAAAGATGTGTTAGTTGTAACAATATACAGGATACTGAATATAGACTAATATGGTAAAACCTATTTTTAGCTTTTATTTATTTAATAGTAGTTTTTCTTTAGTGTGTAGATGCTGAGTTGAGGGAGGCAAAGCTTTTTCCCTGGCAGCAGAGTTGTTATCTCTTCAACCAATAATCTCTTTGTATATAGAATATGACAAAATCTAGAAAAAAATTACATTTATCAAGTGAAATTGCTTATGATACTTGTAATAGAATGAGTATGAGTTAGTATTGATACATTATGTTAGTGGAAGTGTACTTCAATAGGTGTGCTTATTGAGGAAGATAAGCAATTGGTATGTATATAGGAGCAGAGGAAAGAGTAAGAAAGAGAAAAGCTATCTGAGATTTTGTGAGTTAAGAATAAAATGAACTGCTAAATAATTTTAGCCAAAATGTAACTATTGTGTTAAACAAGATAACTCTGTTAGAGAAGTTTCATCTTTTGTCACATAATGTAATGAAACTTCAATACAAATCTGATATAAATGGCTGATAAGCACTTCTTTAGTACAAATTATCATATTCAACCCCACCTTTAAACAGATATAATGGTAAAGGGTCAGATTGCTTGGTGGTGTAGAATGATTTCAGGTTTTACCATGATCCAGTAATGCAAAATATTATTGTAAAGAATGCCCAAAGATTGTTATTGAGAGTGCTTTAATGAAGATTTCTCTTAATCTATGTATCAAGAGGAGCACTTCTCCCATCAAAAGTGTTATATCAACACTTTATGGCAGGTCTTCTGCCTTGCTTCAAAGTTCATCCATGATGGCTTTAGATTCTCTGAATAATCTGTTCTTTGGGGAGGAAGGTTTGTAAGTGGCATTGTGGTGAAAATGCTAAAAAAATACTTCAGTACTTTTTTTTCCTCCTCAATTAAATCTTTTTTTCCAGAAGAAACCATTTGTTTTCCTTGTGTTTCAAAAGCTACTTTTCACCAGATGGACTTATTTTAAAAAGAATTTCAGTGCAAGTATAAGCTGTGTATTCCTAACCTATATTCATCCTGTACTACAGAAACAATGATTTACTGATTGCAGTTACTTATATAAAGGGAAAAAGAAGTGACTATTTCATGTTACTTTCATTTCCCAAATTCTCAAGTATCTTGAGTAAGTTAAGCTCTCACCCAGAGAGTGTTGCCATTTTTGGAAGACTATTAACACAGTAAGTTCAGTGTGACTTTGGATGTTTTGTTTTTTAATTCCCCGTAGCATTTATAATAGCACATTGTAGCCTTTATAGTAGCACATAAATACACATAAAATTATAACACAGACTGTGAGTTTGAAGGTTTTGTTAGAACATTGTTGGAAAAAAAAAGTTTTTTTGGTTGTCAGTATGGTTGATTAAAATATCTAGTGAACTGGTAGGTAGTTACATAAAGAGCGGTAAAATCTCTTAGGGTGAATGTAACAGTATATCTAATGTGACATGCAGAAGAAGAAGCTGTGTTTTAACAAAAAAATAATGCTTCAAAGTTCAATTTAAATTTGGTGGTTTTTTCTTGATTTAGTTTTATTGTAAGTGAAAGATTGTCTCAGTCACTTTCTCTCCCTTCTTTTGATGAACGAGAAGAGGCATTGGGTAAAACCAAGTTTTTGATTTAGGGATACTCTTGGCTTTCAGAACTCAGAAGCCGCGATTAACTTTTAGGATAGCTTTGTTATCTGCAAAACAGTATTCTTTCAAAGGAGGATATTCAGGACTTAATCCCATTCCAGATGAAGGCTTAATGTAGAGACCATACCATAATACCATACCTGTCACTGTTAATGGATAGCTACACTCTGCTCTGCTATCCTTTCAGTAAATTCATGCTTGTGTTTAGCTGTTGTGCAATCACGGCAAGATTCTGCCACCTCCTGACCCTATATGTAGCCAGTTGTGCCTATGGAATAGAAACCTGACATCCTAGCAAATCGGGATGGTAGCATTTTTCAGTCACTTCATGATAGCTTAAATTAATTGCAGGATAGAATCAAAGACATATATATTACACAAATTAGTATTTTATATGTGTGGTTTTTTCCATTATTACTTTGTGATGATGTCCCACTATCTAGAGATGAAAGAACTGTCATTATTCATGAAATTGGCACCTGGTGGACAACTAATGATTGCTTCCCTCCTACCTCAATAGTATCTACCAACCTCCTAGATAGGATATTTATTTCACTTCATGGACTTGTGGCTATCGGGAGTTGTTGCTCTCCTGCTCCCCAGGAGCATCCCTGTTGTAGTGATAGTTTGCATTTTATGTTCGCTAAGAACTACTTTATAACTGCAATGCGGTCCAGATACTTAATGAAATCAGCTACCAGAAGCTTTGTCACGGATTCTGTGATGTGTTGGATTGTTGCTATTTTCATGTAGCTGCTTTACCAACACCAACCAGTAACAGGAAATTACTGATCCTAATTGTCCATAATCAGAAAAAAGCTTGAAATGGCAAAACCTGCATGATGGTTGGAAAAGTGAAGTGAGAAAAGCAAAGAACTTCAGGGTGTACCAACTCATTCTGAGGTTTTATGTTAACTTGCACAAGTTGCAGCTCTTTTCCATTACCTATGGATGCAATGAAGATGAAACCAATTTAGAGTTGCTTAAGCATAATTAGAGCCACTTAGAAATCACTTGTGCTTTTGCATTTGTACCACGGTTCCAACCCATTATTGAATGTGCTTAATAATAATTTACCAAGCATTACAGCAAATGAAGAACCCCTGCTGAAAGAGAACAAATGGCTGAGTTAAGAAAACAGCCAGTCCATTTTCTAAACAAACAAAAAGACCACAACATAATTGACAGAGCAGAGTTTGGATCCTAGCTAAATGATGATCAGCACAAGTGTCTTGCCAAATGAAGAGATACTTCAGGAAAATGTGTGCTTCCGTGTTTTGTCTTGTACAGTAGGCTGTTTATTTTTTGTGTGTTGCCTAAAGGCACAGAGTAAAGAAATCTGCAATTGGAAGGAAATCATCACCAGGTTTTTTTTTTCTTTTTTTTTCTTTTTTTTTTCTCCCCAGTCTTCTCTCTTCCTGGTATAGTAATCATGCTGGCCTTCCCTTTACAACACATGCTCAGGTTTGGAGAACACCAAAGAGTCTGGCTTGCACCTTTCTCCATCTTGGGGGATCTAAAAACCTCTCTTCAGAGACTACGTGAACAATCAGATTATTCTGGAGTTCAATGGTGGCTGAGTTTTCAGGAATATAAATTTGGATTTGAGCACTGTAGTTTGGGATGGGTAGGATTCAAGAACTTAGGTGGACTTCTGTATCTAGCTGTGGTGCTTAGTAAAGGTATAGTATGGCTGGCTTGCTAATTTTGTGATTTGAACATGAGTAATTCTTCCAAGAATATTGCCGCAGGTTTAACAGAGCGAGTGGAAGCTATTGGTTCTTTGGATCCCCTAATCATCTGTTGTCAGTGTTGAATTAATTTACAATATATTCTTCACATTATCATTGTAAGTGTTAGGTTAGGATGTGAGTGATAGTATAATGTGCACAACAACTGATATTAAGGATGAACAGGATATGTCATACGTGTATTATCTGTGTTGTTACATGTGTTTACACACATAAGTTTTATAATTACTTCCCCTATGTCACTGGTATTACTCTGACATTACAATCAATATGAAAGGACAAAGAAGGGTTGTTACACCACTTAGTGTATCACACCTTGCTGCAGCAGCATTTAAGGAAAAGAAACACTGTCCATGGCCTGGAGGTGTGGTCTTGGGCAGGTCATTTAAGATTTAAATATGAGTTTGGCATGTATAGTAGGAAAATGAGACAAGCCCATGCACCCCTTCTTAGTTGAGCATCCTGTACACAAGTGGAGCCATGTTGTGACTGAACTCTTTGACTCGTGAATTTATTTTTCTCTACAATAGACAAACTGTAGGTGATGTAACCCCATACAGTCACTCAGCTTTGTGGTTAGAGAATTTCTGTAAGTGTGGGTTTGAATCTGCTTGTGCAGAGAACAGAACTGAATGTGGGTCACCCATAGCAAGTGTATAAGTGTTTAAACCAGCAAGTTATTACATAAAATTGGAGACTACAGATTTTTCTTTTTTTTTCCTCTTGTGCTCTTACGTAAGAAAGCGCAAGATGCCACTGCACTTTCCGTTGAGTTTTTGAAGTGCTCTGAGAGGCATACTGGCTCAAGTCCTTCATGGGTTTAGATGGAGGATTGACTACTTTCTGGTTCCTTACCTGGCTTAAATGTAAATTAGCTGTGCAGAGTTATATGCCAGTACTATTATAACCAAGACTCTTGGTGCCCGAGTATTGCTCGCTAAAATAGGGGATTATGGCACGTCCTTCACAAGTAATGTTCGGAACATATGTTATAGACTTCGATGTATTTAGATAGCTTGATATAAAGTCACTGTTTTCCAGGCTGGGAGTTTCTAAGCTGAATGCCTGAGTTTATCTAACTCTGATATTATAGCTGTGCAGGTAAGTTTTACAGTTATTTTGCTTTTGGGAAATAAGAGGTTGGGGCACAAGAGATTTAAAATGAGGGTACAAGCTACTGTGTAAGCAGCTATATGTAGAAAAGCTGTCTTAAGCTGAATTAGTGCTTTTGACCTAATTCTTAGTAGTAGTTAAACTTAATCTGTATTTAATTGATGATTTTAGGTAAAGTATACCAGAGCTAAAGCAGTTTCCTTTCTATCAATATGAATGTGTTAGGTCCTCAGCTGGCATCACTTCATAATTTCCTTGGAGCTGAACGCATTGCATCAAATGAGGATCTCTTTTTCTCTTGGTGTTTAAAACCTATCATAATCCAAAATGAAGTTTCTCTGCTGTGTTCTCATTCCTCATCTGCCTGTGCCCAAAATGCTTGTGCATTTAAAAAACGGTTAGGAAAACATTTTAGTGAGGTTCTCGTCTTGTCTGAGGAAAAAATGTGAAGACAAAGAAATTAAATGCAATGTCCTGGTACTCCTACTGTGTGTGCATGTGTGTATATGTATATATATACACACATGTACATACACACAATGTATACATTACATGTAATGTATGCATTACATAATAAGTAGTAATGTATACATAGTATGTATACATTCATAGTGTGTTTTGTGTACTTATAAAAAAGAAGTAAAGAATAAATAAATATACAATCTGCATGGAGGCAGCAAAACAGTTTTCCATAGTGTATTGTTACTTGTTCCTTTGGGAGACTGAAGGAAGAGAAAAGCTCAGATGTTAAGTCATAGAAGAGAGCAGACTCAGCAACATTCTTAATAAACCTGGTAGGAAGTAATCCTGAAAACAGCTGCTTTATGGTTAGTTTTCAGAAATGTGGATTAAGAGTAAAAGTAAAATCTAAAAATCTAAAAAATGTTTTTTTTTTTTTTAATTAATATTGAACACTTTTGAAACCACTGTGGCTACTTTTTAAAGCATATTTTTCTAACTTCCTGGAGAAGTTATACATATGTATAATAATTTTCATTTCTCTATACTTTAGTGAAAGAAGAGAAACTGACCACCATATAAAAATGAGCTTATTACTCTGCTGAACCTTTTTTATTTTTAGTTCTTCAAATTGAGGGGAAAAAAAAAAAAGATATGTAAAGCTCTATGTCTGTATTCAATTATGTAATACATATTTTAGGTCTATATATGAAAGAGGGAGGATATAGATATAGCCATTAATTTTATATCTTAATTTACTTTCCCTACAATTATTTTTGCAATAAAGTGTGTGAACATAACTTGCAAGTGATATTAAAATAAACTTGAATATTTGCACTACTGGTTGTGTTTAGTCTTAAAAGGTGTTCCAGTGAAAGATGCAAGCACATGATATACACTATTTAGCGTACATACTATACACTATTTAGAAAACCAGCATTTGCAACTAAGAGTTTTAATGATTTTTTTTTTGTGGCAAAACTGATTGCTTACATGCTGTTTTGTAGAAATAGCAAAAACCCCAGTATTTTTAAAGGTAATGAGAATAATATGTGTTCTGTTCTGTCAAATGCATCTGCCTGGTTTTATTATTAGGGCACAGTCTCAATGGTGAACTATGAGAAGGTAAATATCAAGATAAGTAACATTCACAAATTAGTGTAAATTGAAAGCTATTGCCACACCGCAGAGGTCAGAGAAGTGTTCAAACCAATTAAACATGTATATATGCAACATGCATATGTGTATATATGCAAATAATGTATGTATGCATTTGTGTATACTTGATATGTGTATGTCTGGCAAAATACTTCAGAAAAAAATCAAGTTAGTTATGATATATGAGGAAAAATGCACATATACACAGACACACAAAATCAGGTTTTGTATGCTCCCATGTAGTCCAAGGGTTTTTTTCTTTTCCATGGTTTTATTTGAATCCTGACCTTGTTCAACATTGTTATGGCAGTAGGAAACCATACTGGCTTTCCTCTGATGAGCTACTTAGTGCAGCAGTAAATCAGTCAAAGAACAAAGAGTTGGAAAGCACCCAGCATATAGAAGGTCAGACAGTGTAACAGACATTTATGTTTTTAGTATTATTTCTGCCAACAACAGGTTAGTATACCAAAAATGTCTTCTCCTTATTCATGTCTCAGAGTTGTCAAAGTAAAGTAATCCATTTCCTATCCAGTGGAGTTCCCAAGGAAAGCATCTCATAGCCCTTTCGAATGCCTGCGCTGTGCTTGGATGAACAGAGGCAGCTGGAAGTGATTAGAATAGACTGACATGTGAAATCACATGGGAAGGGATTCATCTTGCTGAAGAAGAGGAATCAATGCTCTGTTCTGTAGGGGAAGAGAAGTTTAAGTACAAAAGTGAGCAGATTTTCAAAGGGGCACATGGGAATCAAGCAATGCGATTGCACTGATGCCATTTAATATTGCAAATCACTTTCTACCCTCAGTAGATTATATTTAAAAACAGGCTGATAATCACGGATGATAGTTTCATAAGAGCATAGGAACTGCCAGGCAGGAATGAAACAGTTGTTCCTTTATCTTGGTCCTCCCTTCTAGCTCTCCCAAAACACACAGTGATATCAGACAAACAAAAAAGAACACTAAAAAGTACATAGCTGTAAATGTTACATTTATAATGTGAAAACAGTGACATTTCCAGGACATGCAAGCTTTGATGATTTCTTTTTAAATGTGCACATTATTAGGGATAAGTCAATTGGAAGTCTTTCTGTCTTGAAAGGGAAAGAGCTTTTGTTTTAACATAAGCAACATCCTTTAAAAAAAACCCCAAACTTGTAGTATATCTTAATTTTCTCTCCAACTGAATGGATGTATTTTACGTTTTACACTTGCATTTTGTGATCTCGTTAGTTAAGCCTCTCTATGTTTTTTCAGTATAGCACACAGGCCTGCTGAGGTACCTTGCCCAGTATGTTATTTCTGCTCTTAATCTTAGTATCAGTTTGGTATTGTAACTGTTAGTAGATTCTTGGTGCAACAGCAAATTACTAGTCTAAGAATTTACTATTTTACAGACATACAAACCTCCATCATTTGGGAACTAGCCAGAGCTTTTCTTCTATCATAAACTAGGTGAATTATTTTTTTTTTAAGTTCTGAAGAACTAGGTGAGAGAACTGAAGTAATTATTGAATTGTGAAAATATTCACACATACTTTAATCATCTCCCTAGAGAACTGTGTATTTTTTTATTGTTTTGGGCCTTCATAATCATGAAAAAAAGTGGATTGGATTCAGAGACTTCCAGTTTGTCACCCATATGAGGTGAATTTTTCTTGTTTTAAAATTAGGTAATGTTCTGGCAATGATGCCTTCATAGGAGATGAGCAATGTTGTCGATGCCCTAAAGTATTGGGCTTGTCTGCCATCTAGAACTGTTGACGAGTTGTCTTTTGAATGTCATTTCTCTGCATGACATTCTGGCAGTCACTTCCACCTGCAGGTGTCCTTCCTTTTGGTTGTTTAGCTCAAGCAAAACCAGTGTTTAAAATTGTGTACAGTGGCTATTCTGGAAAGAAACAGACCCTCGTTCCATAATAGCAGTGAGAAAATACCATCCAATGTAACAGCTATAAATAACAGATTAATATAGGATATTGTGTAGTAGATAGATAATGTTAGAGACAAGGATGTTCACTCCTCTAGCCACAGGTTCCTTGACTTAAATTTTGATCTTGTTGTCCTACCTTTACTGTCCTGTTAGACCTAAAATATGTGCATTTCAGTCCAGAGAAGGAACTGATGTTTCCCTTATTTAGCTTCATGCATACTCAAAGAACTGTACATGTTCATTTCTCCAGGTGCTAGAATTACTTCTTAAAATTGTAAGTTATTGTTATGAAGCTTAACAATTTATTAAACAGGCCAAAATTAAGTATTGTAAATGAAATAGTAAAAGCCTGCAACATAAGCCCATCATATAAGATTTTAAAAGAGGAACCTTTACCCTGGGGTCAGCAGTCATTCAGTAACTAGCTTCATACCACGTGAAACTCTGGTCTCTCTTAATGTCTGAAGCTCAGATTAATTTCTTCTGCCTCTCGCCATGAAAAAGTTAAGCATCTTGCCTAAGTTATTCATTAGGGTGCTCTCTGTGTATTTAACGGAGAGATGTCGTTTTTGCAGGAAGTCAGTCCATCTGCTTAGAATGTCAGTATTTGTCCATTGGAAGAGAATTTCCCTGTTGCCTACAGCAATAACCATGATAACTGACGTGTTACTAAGCAAGAAGTGCTTGTATGTTTAGAGGTAGGAAGGTATCCTGTGCTCAGAACAGCTGCTTCAGCCAAGCATGCAGCCAAAACCAGAGCAGAGCCTTTTGATGAGCATTTTGAGCACATTGTCTCTCAGTCACTGAATGATCCTCTAGTAAAAAATAAATAAAAAGGAATTAAAAATGAAATAGTAACAGAAAAACCTGTCCTAATGGCAAAGAATGTCATACTTTAAGTAGTTGCCTATTTCTCGATGAGAATAGAGAATTTTTCTATCATCTGTTATGAACAGGATGACAGAAGCTGTCAGAATAGTGCCCAGTCTTTAGCTGAGACAAACTAAACTGCCGAAAGAGTCTCCTAGCAGTCAGCTGAAAAAGTGCAACACCCACTTCATTGCTGTTGAGAGTCTCTTTATTCCACCAACAGTGGGCACCAGATGACCTTGCTAGAAATCCCATTCATATTTTTTTAGGCTTTTTTCTAACTTTTGAGAATAATTTTAAACAGTATTTTAAATACCTAATTTTATATATGCATATACACACATTTATATATACATATATACACATACATATTTAATGAGGGGGGAAAGGTTAAGTAAATTAACTCACAGAAAATGGTGGAGGTTTGAAAAATAATTTCCATGTTTCCAGAGATATTCTTCATTTTAAAGCTAGGAAAGTTGTTTTCTACCCATCTATCATACACATGCTTAAGCGGGTGTGCAAATCCTGTGTAGTAGTTTACATAGCTCTCAAGGCATTAATAATTCATTCCCTGAAGAATTGGAGAAGGCAATGCCGGGCTGATTTGTTTATGGTTTCAGAGTAGGCCATAATCATCCATTCTATATAAAGTATTCCTTTTTGATTTTCAGCCTGCATACAGGGGGATTATACGAACATAGGGGTGATGGTACTGAGTCAGACCAAGGTACAGGGAGCAAAGAGTTCTGTCTCCATCACAGACATGCTGAAGAAAGAATAAGAACAGGGAAAACATATATTATACTTTCCCCTGATACTCTCCTAGCAACCAGTTCTGTAGACTGAGGTCCTTTATTCATATGTATTTAGGCTCTGCCAGCCTCCCTTTTGTCCAGTTTAAAGTTCTTTCTCCAACTCCCTTGAGGTTTTTTTGGCCTTTGCATTTGTACCTGCTTTCTGCTGGTGTTGCCAGCCTTCACGGTCTGTTTCTTCTCTTCATCTATTCCAGTGGTTTTTACCACACGGCTTCCTTTATTTTATATCTGTTTTCGGTCCCTTTAGGTAAACCCTTCATTTTCTGTAGTCAGAGCTTTCCTAAAATCAGACCTTTTTCCTGACAATTTTTTCCCATTTGAAGGAGAACTATCAGCCAGAAATTACTGTTTTGAAATACTTTTTTCTTCTAGAACTGGTCTTGTCAGCAGAATTTCTGTCTATTTTTTAAATTACAAAAAGTACACTGAAAGAATATTACAAGCTGCAAAGTTAAGCACTTAAAAATTGGATATGCAGGACTTTGGGTGACAAGTGTGACCTTCATTTGCACCTTCCTTCCTTCCCAAACATAAGTATTTTTTAATTACGTAGCAACTTTCAGGTTTTTTTTCCCCACAGGACTAGCTATAATATTTCTTTTTCCTTTTCACTTTGCATATTTGACCCTGTTCATTATTTACTGTATATTGCAAAAATCAGCAAGTGAATACAAAGTTACTCATTTTTTTCTTGCATATGACATAAAGATTAAAGCAAAAACATTAGCTAGATTAATTAGAGAAACATCAGACCTGATTGTTTGGTGTATTTAGTATATGATAGCACTTTAGAGCTCCCAAAGTCATAAAGAGATGTAAGTCCCATTTGTGTCACACTCCTGCAGCTTTAGACCCTGTCCTTCAGCAGCCTTGCATAGTCTATGAAATGAGATTCCTGAGCAGCTGCTAAGATAACTCCAAAATGTTTTATGTAGGAAAATAAATTGGTGTAGGACAGTTGATCTCTTATGCTATGCTGTAATTAACTGTGCCTACACCTGTGTTGTGCAGCTGAGACCATACACAGAGGAGCTTCTGTCCTTGCCATTGAAATTCTTTTACCCTCTAAAATGCAGTGGTTAAATTTGCAGTGCATATTGAGAGTGATCCCTTGCTTTGCCTGGGAATGGTTCAAGAGTGACACAGGTCAAAACCACTCCAGAAACTGTTCAAGCACTTTCACAGGGTGGATGAGTGCAGTCCAGGGACTGCGTGCTCTGGATCAGTTTTAATTTAAGCACCAGTCACCATCCGTGGTTGTGTCTGTGAAGAGTCCCTTTCTGTATCCACTCTGAGGCAGCTTTGCATTGTTTATAAGCAAGCAACCTGATAGCGGTGACCTATAATCATTAGGTTGCAGCCTATGAGGGGAAGCCACGTCCCATTTCGAGGATGCATATTCAGTGCAAGGATTACACTGCAGGTATGTTTCTTATAAATATTTCATGGTGAAGTGTGACCTTTATTTGCTTGCCAGGCATCTCATGGCTCTAATACACTAACCTGTGACAGATTGTTTGAACTGAAGAGCCCCGGAGCCCTGCTGTAGGTGAAAAGTGGATGCTCCTTACTTACAGTGAAGCATGTCAAACAAGGGAACAAAGAGAGATCTTCTAAAAAAACAACAAAACAAACAAACAAAAACAGCCTATGAATAACAATAAGTAGCAAATAAAGGAAATACAGAGTTGGGAACCTATGTTGTTCAGAAACATATCTCCAAAAGGTTTCTGCTATTAATGCTTCTGAATTCATGCACATAATGAATGAGTTTAGTCCAGCACCTTCTGGTCTGTGCTACCCATGCTACATTTGCTGTCTTAGGCTATGTCACCTCTGCTGATGCTTTCTCTTTACTTTCTCAAAGGTGTAAACCAGCTGTCTGCTTTCTGCCAAATAGTAAATACTCGATACTGACTCAGCTTCACTGATTTATCAAGAGAATATCTTTACTCTTTGTCTCTGCCCACCTGCTATGCAGTTGTATGCAGGAAACATTGTGGGGAACTCACAGAGGAAATCTGTACAGGTCACCTCACAAATGAACACATCCTATTTTGTCAGATTTAATGCTATAATTGGATTCCTCTAGACTTTGTGTTCTTTGCACACTGGTTGTTTTCCTTAACAATTACTCAGTGTTGTGAAAGCTTTAAAAACAATGCACATGGAGCTGACTAAAAGGAATTGGAATAGGGCAAGATGCATGTGTTTCTGGGAGAGAGGATGAAGCCACTTGAATGTAATTTTATTAGTGGTAAGGCAAAGCCATACTCTGATTCCTAACTGAATGCAAGAAGAAATTGGATTCATAGCAGTTAAAGGAATTAAATGCTTTGGTTAGCTACAGAATACAGGCATGAGCTGGTGGCTAGTTGGGGTGGGAAGGTGTCACTGCTGTCAAGAAGAACTAATGAAGAACATAATGGGTGTTGTACAGGGATGGGGCTAATGAGAAGGAGGCATAGTTGGAAGAGAGGGATGAGTATTGGATATAATTTGAGCTCTGCCCATTGAGAGGAATTGGAGGCTCCTGGTTGTCTCATTACAACTTCTGACACTGAAGTTCTGGCACAGATTATGGGTTTTGCTATAAGTTATGCCCAGTAACTGTGCTCCAGAGGGGCATAACGGCTGTTACTTACAGTATGTTGTGTTTTGGCTACCATGTCAGTATATTCTGAAGTACATCAGCACACTGCCTATTTTTGACATCACAGTAGGAGCATAGAAATTCACAATGTCATCTTAATTCATTGGAGCACATTTCCAGGGGATGACCCCACCCTAGTACTCTGGAGTCAGTTTCTTTGCATCTGTTATGGTTTCTGTTTGGCATCCAGATCTCAGGAATCACTTCTGAAAAGTTTAGTATTAAGTTTTTAAGTAGCTTTGCCAGGGTCTATGAAAAACTAGTTTCTCTGTGTAGAAGGGAAGGTGTCTGCATTGTGCTGTTCTGTGACACAGGAAAGAGACCTTATGCAGCATGGCAAAATGTGGCTGAGGTCAAGATACAACATTTAGTGTGTCAGACTGAGAATCTATGGATGGACACAGCTCTCAAGGCTATCAAGGAGATTGCCTTGCCTTGTGTGGGGAGGGCTGTGCACCTCACCTCTCTTCATAGGACCATTGGGTGATACAGGTTGGAAGGTACCTTTGCCTGAACATTTAGAAGATAGTCTCCCAAAGTCGTTTGCTTATAATCACATAAAGGAGTTAAACTGAAATTTTGATCTGACTCAATGCTTTTCTCATATGTAGAGATAGAAGTACTTGGTCCTAGGTATTGCCAAGTACTTGTTAAAAAGGTACCAGAGATTTGCTATTTACCAATAACTTGGCAGCGATTACTGCATGTCAACCTAAACCACTGAAATTTCCCTCTGTATTGTAGGAGCGGTATATGTCCTACTTGCTAGACCACAAAGGGCGTAGCTATAGGAACATATACAAATAGATAGCAGCTGTGCTGTCTCATTCCCTGAGCTGTCCAGAGATAAGACATCTCCAGACTTGAAGCCAAGTATTCATCTTAAGCGGTGCTTCATGCTTGAGGAAGTTTGACCTATTTCCCTGCTGGGACATACTGTGATAATGACATGGCTCTGTAGCATCTGAACTAAAGCTATCTCATGCTTGTAGCACAGGCAGTGCAAGCATAAATCTGTTAGCCCCTTGTCATGCTATCTAAAACCCTGCTACGTTTATTTAGACCTAATATATATTACTCTTGTTTTGCTGCTGCTTCTGGCAAAGTGGTCCTGTTTCCCTAAAGCCTAGAATTAGGTATTTGACTGTAGGATTTCAGGAACACCTAGCTTGATCTGGTGGTGCCTTCTTTAAGCAGCTTTATCTTTTCACGTAGGCTGTTATGAATCTTACTCTGAAGATCCTGCCGTCACTTGCATGAGTCCTGTGTGGCAGTAGCCTTGAGTCTGCACCATGAAACTCCATTTTTAAAAAAGAGGCTTTCAGCAATTAACGCTTCTTTTTTATTAATATCTTCCGTTCAGTAAATAGATAAAATAACTTCAGTTTTGAACACTGCTATCAGTTTTCCTCTGGTGATAAACACTACTTTCACTTGTGCTGTAGCTGAATAATGGTTTCTTTGAAAGTGCAATTAAAGCACTGCCTTCTTCATAATCACAATTTGTTTTACATGGTAAACTTGATTCAATAAATATCTGTCTGACCCACACAGCAGTAATGAACACTTGTTTTTATGACTTTTCCTCAGTAGAAGAAGAAACAATACCTCTTATAAAGTGCTGTATTCATTTGAATATGAATGCATCAGATTGGAAGGACCTCAAGAGGTTACATTGTTCAACCTCCCGCTCAGAGCAAGGTCAGCTCTGAGGTCAGACTGGGTTATTCAGGGTTTTATCCAGACTCATCTGGAAAACCTCCAAGGCCTGCAACGATGTCTGCACAACCTCTGGCTGCAGCTGATTGCGTCTTAAAAAGAGAAATACCAGAGAATGAAAAGGGAATGAAAATACATTAAAAAAATGGAGAGACTTGATAAAGCAGATGTTGTAAATCAGATGTCTTTTTACACATTTCTTTATGACCACTTAAGTTCTTAACTACTTCAGTGGTTACTTCTCATCCAGTATTTAGAGAACACTAATTGGCATAGCTTATGTTCTAAGGAGACGTTAGGAAGCATATAAGGTAAAACTGCATTGGGTTAAATTAATTGCCTGTTTCCTGGCCTTGAGAAGCTGCAAATCAGTGAGCAAAGTTCTATTGTGTGCTTGCCTGATGAGAGGGCGAAGTGGAGCGTAACCACCTGCCGATGTTATTTTATGCAGTTCGGTTAGACTTGGTCTAATCTCAGCTTTTCTCTTCTGCTAGTCTGTATCAATGCATTCTTACATAACCTCAGTCTGCTCCAGTGCTGTCCAGAGAAAATGTGAAAATTGACACTTCCCTTATTCAGAATAAAGCCTGTGAGATGCTTGGAAGTCATACCAATAAGCCATATACACCCTTCAGATGAGCACTTTCCTCTTGAGCTGCACTGTTATCCATGCATCAGTTCCACCGTCTGGCTCTGAGTTCTGGGGTAGTGTTAATGAGCTTGAGTTGTAGAAGAGCAATTGTCTACTCTTCGTTGAAAAGGAAATGCAGTCTTTGATCATAATTGCAAAAATAAATTGCCCATCCTAAAAGCTAAAAAGTCAGAAAGCTTGGTTTAATTTCTTTTGGAGAAACAGAGATGCTTCTTTGCAACATGATCAAGGACAAAAATCTCTGCAGTTTATTTACTTATCTTAGTATGAAAGACTATATTACTGTGTGTGAATTAAAAAGAGAGATTGTAATAAAAATGATGCTCAGCTACCATAAAACTTGGTAGCTAATAGATGCTCTCTCTATAATTTTTTTTCTCCCTTTCTCGCTTTTTTTTTTTTCTTTAATAAAGGGTAACTTCAGGATCATGCTCTGATAATCTCTTCCCTATGTAATCCAAAGAAAAATGTCCATCTTCAAGGGTCTTCTTTTGCTGGGGCTGGTCTGGCAAAACAGTGATTTGACAGTATAGTGCTTGCTTGTTGGAGTGATTAATGAATTCTGTCATTAAACAGCTTTTCATGTTGGCATTAGCTTTTTGTGCAAACTTGTCTTATGTTTCTGGTATAGCCATACTTTTAGAGGTATGCTGAAGGGGAACATTTTATATCTTTCAAGTCAGGTGTGCTTCTTGGTCTTGTAATTCCTTTTTCAATTTACCAGATAGCATCAGATTAAAACTCATATTGAGACTGTGTACTATGCTGAAGCATCTGAGGATTGATTAAACCCTTTGACTATTCAGTTCAAACTGTGGCAGAGGATTTAGTTAAAGGTTTTTGTTTAGAGCATTGCAAACAACCTGTTAAAAATATCCTGAGAGGTATGACTGCACTGGGAGGACATGACAATAATTGGAAGTTTCTCTTTTGCAGTATTTTTATGCATTCAAACATACAAAACATGGTACTAAACCACCCTCATTTTACTTATGCAGATGAAAAGTTTTATTTATGCAGATGAAAATGCTAGCTATCAACTGGGAATTTAGGACCATTATTTTTCATAGCAGAAGTAAAGAAAGTAAAATTGCCTTCTGTAGCAGGGGCCTTACAGGTGTGATTAGTTTAAATAAGTGATTGGCCATAGTGGCTGGTCAGTCTCTCTTCATATAGGCAGTTCTATTGTTTCCTATTGCTATCAGTGGTGAGAAGGAAGCAGTCTGCCTCATTGTCTCAGTGTGATATCATTCTTAGTAATCCTATGGTCACAATATTTAGGAGAGGAGGAAGTGTGTTTGTCTGTGGGAAATTTAAGTTCATGTCTAGGAAACCATGTAGAGAAGAAAACCTACAGGAGAGTGACTTTTTTCAGAGGGGACAGAAAATGTGTAAAACTAGGAAAGAGCTAAGGTCTAAGGCTGAAGCATCTTTCATATGAGGAGAGGCTGAGAGAGCTTGGATTTGCTCAGTCTGGAGAAGACAAGGCTCATGGGAATCTTATCAATGTGTAAAAATACCTGATGGGAGGGTGTAAAGAAGATAGAGCCAGGCTCTTCTGAGTGGTGCCTCCTGACAAGACCAGAGGTGATGAGCACAAATTAAAACACATGAAATTCCGTCTGAACATAAGAAAAAGTGCTTTTTTGCTTTTTTTCTTTGTTTCTTTTTTTTTTCCTTCTAACTGTGAGGGCAGTCGGACACTGGCACAGGCTGCCCAGAGAGGCTGTGGAGTTTCCTTCCTTGGAGATACTGAAAACCCAACTGGATGCAGTCCAAGGCAACCTGCTGTAGCTGACCCTGCTCGAGCAGGGGGATTGGACTAGACCAAGTCAGGAGGTCTCTCTCAACGTAAACTGCTGTGATTCTACCACTTAGATTTAACCTTCGTTGAAGGTGGACTAATAATTTAAGAAAGCAGCTCCCCTACATGCTTTTGTACATAACAGATTTATTACCATCTGTAACTCTTGTCACAAAAGTAGAATAAGGTATTATACAAGCATTGTGTAGACAACTTTTTTTCCAAATTGCACCTGACTCTTCGAAGCACTGTACTGAAATGGAATTAAAAATGGGAAATTACATTTCGCAAAATGTAAATTTATTTTATTGAAGATTAAGCAATTCAAGAGGAACAAGTACAAATGGCAAATTATAGTACTCGAGGTTGTGGTTTTTGGTTTGTGAGGGGAGAGTGTGTAAGGGTAGATATAATTAACAGATCACAATAAATATTTGTTTTAATTATTTAATTGGCCTATGTTCTGAAGAAGTAATTGGTTCCCTATGCCATGTCTTCAGCTTCAGGTTAGCTTTTTATCATGCAAAAGTCAGTAATATCACAGGCAAGAGCCTTTTAGCACAGTCATTGCTGAGCATATAAATAAGGTAAAGAAAATACCCTTTTCACTGACTTAAGTGTCAAAGCCATTGTGTTCTGCTTATGAGCATGAGTCACCAAATGTAGACTTGCATGTAATTTAATGCCACAACAGACTATATGAAAATGGAATTCAGGTTTAGTTTTTCCTCTAAATGTGACCCGTGATACATTGCTCAGTGTAATATTGCTGCTGCTGGATAAGAAGGAAGTTAGGTGACAGGAAAATTAAGAATGCTGAAATAAATAGTCCTTTTTTCACAGTTCAGAGAAGCTGCTAGTTGGTTCCCCCAAGATTTGAGCTTATGTCCATGCACAAATGACTTGTGTATAGTGTGAAGAATGAGTTGCTAAAGTTTGCAGGCACTGCAAAACATTACAGCAGACTTTTTGTTGAAGCTAAAGGAGAAAAATAGTTGAGGATATGAGTGAATGGGAGGTAGAATCACAGATGAAATTAATTTTTTTATGAATGAAATAACCTCAGTCAACTAATTAACTAAGTGTGTGTGTATGATTGTGTATTTCCCCACCCACACTCACCCCCAACAAATGGTAAGCTTTGACTTAGATTTTGTCATCACAGAAAAATATCTTGGAGTCATCACAGAGGCATCTTTGAAAATGTAAACTCTGTGTTTAGGAGACAAAAGATTAAATCGAATTTCCTAGGAGAGGAGTGAAGAACAAAACAAAAAATGTGTTCTGCTTCTCTGTAATTTCATATTACACCCATATCTTGAATTCTTCTAGAATTATTCCCAATCTGAAAGAAAGGTTATTCTAGGACCTGTAAGGAAATTTCCAAAGGGTGACCTGGTGACTCAAAAGTATGGGAATACCTCTGTGCAAGAAAAGATTAAATCCACTACGATGTTTCATCTAGGAAAAAGGACTGTTTATAACTGTTATGACAGTTATGTAAAATCACAAATGATGTGAGAACATAAACTAAGCAATTATTTTACTCAGAACCTAGGTATTGGGGAACAAAAAGTAAATCATTAAGCAAGAAGTATAAAATTAAGAGGGTTTTTTTCCTTTCATTTATTTTGCATTTGATAATGAAACTCTGTAACTCTTTCACAGAAAATGCTGTATTTATCCATCATGTAAGTAAGTTCTAAAAAAACCCAATTAGACAATTTGTGGATAGAGTCATTGTTCTCCTCTGAAAGAGGTGGGATCTTTAAATATGTACCAAAATTTAGAAGCCTTAATATCAAAATTATTCTCACTTTTAAAAAATCAGATTTACAGGGCTACAACTTGGAGAACTGTGCTTTTTTTTGTCAGGGTTGCATCCAAGGAGGGTGAGTCTTCTTCATTCTTACTGTGGCTGATAGGAATGCTGCTTTACTGAGATTTCTACTGCTGGAGATTCCTCTTTTCCCATTGGCATCAGTGTTTCTGTCTATTTTAAGGGTTTCTTCATAAAAGAAGAAAAGGTTGTTTGGAAATTCATCTCTGGGAAAAAATACAGATCATAGTTTATTAAAAATCTTAAATTTTAAGTCATTTTGTTGTGACATTATATTCTCGTCTGTTCTTTTTATTCCTTGTTATATCTCATGTGTTTGACAGTCCCTGTTCTGAATAGGTTTTAGTATATGTATTTGTTTTTAAAAAGTGTCTTGCACAGGGAGACTGTGGTCCCTATGGATGCCATGGCTGAAAAAATAAGTGATCCTTAAACAGATATGATCTGGCCCCCACAAAATACTAGATTGCAAATTATTTACTTATGGATGGTCCCATTGAAATAAATGGTATTACTCACCAGTGTATATTCTCACCAGTTGTAAATACAGAGTACTGCCTTGCCGAGAGTGAAACAAACCTGTGTGCAATTTCCTGTGAGGACATTTGCTCTTACAGAAGCTTTGGATGTAGAAGTTTTGAGTTTGGAGGTGCTTATAACAACAGCCATTTTCAAAAGTAAACAGTCCACAACTGTGTAGATTCTCCTTCCGTTTAAGAAACCAAAAAAATTCTGAACTATTTTATATATTAATCAGTTGAATCTTTCATTGACCATTAAACCTTTATTGTGTCAATTTAATACCAGTCTTTCAAACAGCTAGTTACGTTAGCATTGCTTTCTGGAGAGTTGGTTCTATTGCACCCTGTTCACATATACTGTAGAAATGAAAAATTGAATGCGGCTATAGCCTGTTCAGTTGCTCTCTGTTTAATCAGTTATACCTGTATGATGTGAATGCGAAGTAGGTGTTAAGTGCTGCCAAATCAATTTATTTTCCCAAATGTGCTTCCATTTTGTACATGCCATAAAGCAGTGGAGAGACTGGTCTCCTATTATTAAATTTTGCTCACTGCTTTTATTTTTCCTAACATCTTTTACTTATGAATTCTTGTGTCTGCTTGCTGAAAAGACTGGTTCCTGCACAGATTTTCTCATTTTATAGTGCATATTTTGGTCTTGCGAGGGGCATTCGTTTAGCTTTCATCACTCAGAAGCTTTCAGAATACTTATCTGATTAAAGTTTGTAATATATATAATTATAGATATTTTCAAGAGAAGAAATTTAGGGTAGCATTATTTTTAAGGTTGTAATTAATGGGCTAATCTCTCATGCCTGTATCCAGAAAGAGGATTTGCTACAAGAGAATCTCTAAGTCCTGAATACGTTCTAATCCACTGAGTAACTCAAGTGTCTAGACCAATGATACCGACAGGCTCTTATAATTGCTATGAGTGATCTACAATATGTGGCAATTGAAGCTTTTTGTTTGTTTGTTTCTTTTTACGAATTTTTAGAAATCTTGTTGTATTACAAAGTAGATCAGGTGCTCTGTAACAGTTTGTTACACAGCTAACCTTCTATAAGGAGCCAGTTGGTCTTGCAATCCACAAGCCATCATAGACCTTTCTAAAATACAGAAAGAAGAAAATTCACTGTCTAGGAGATTTTCATGCTGTGCATATCTATAAACAAAAAGGTCAAAGCTATTTCTTAATTTTTTTTTCTGTGTGGATCTGTGTTAATGTTGTAAAAACACATGATGATGGCTCAGCTATTTCTGGGCTTACGTGTCAAAATGTTGTGCATCAAAAATGTCTGGTTCAGAGACACAGATCCTAGCTAAGACTTTACTGACTTTCTTTATAAGATGGTTGTCTTCTTCAGCTGTATGGATCCAGAAATATGTGTGTGAGGCCTGTCACAATGAAAACTCGCCACTGAATATCATAGGATAATTTGGGTTGAAAGGAACCTCAGAGTTTCATCTAGTCCAACCTCTTGGTTAAAGCAGGGTCAGCTGTGAAATCAGACCAGGCTGCTCAAGGCTTTATGCAGTTGGTCTGGAAAACCTCCAAGCATGCACAATCTCTCTGGGCCATCTGTGCCACTCCCTGGCAGTCTTGGTGAAAAAGTTTCTCCCTAAGTCCAGTCTGAACCTCTCCTCTTTCAACTTATTGCCCCTCATTTTCTCACCAGGCACTGCTGTGAGGAGCCTGGCACCATCTTCCCAATTACCTCCTCATAGGTATTGGGGGATTGCTGTTAGGTTCCCCAGAAGCTGTCTCTTCTCTACGCTGAACAAGCCCTGTCCCTGAGATTCTTCTCACAGGGCAGGTGCTTCAGCACTGACTAACTCAGTGGCTCTCCATTAAAAACTCTCCCATCTCTCAAGGTCTTTCTGTATTGTGTGGAGTTGGGCAGTTGGGGGACACACTACAAGCTGGATGCAATATAAGTGTTATTGAAAGAACTTCTATGTGTATCTCTCATGACACAATCTTCCATGTACAAATCCCATCATAAAATTTAGGCTTACATTTTTATTTGGAAAACAAAGACTATTCATAATTTAATTCAATTTGTATAAATTATGGTGTATAAAATAAAGCATTGAGTGAAATTCACATTACCAGATACAGGAGTATCCATTGTATGTGTCTCCATCTCAGCTGGTTGCCTAGAATTCCCTTTACAGTCCGTGGAAAAAATCATAAGAACTTCTAGTATTTTGCCTCATCCTGGAGTAAACATCTGACATAGGCCAGGTTAAATTTAGCCTTTAAAGTACCTGTTTTTACTACTGACTACAATGGAGCTCAGGGGCACTTGAGAGTGCAGGTGACTACCTTGTAGAGTCTAAGCTTAGGCAGCCACAATCTTTACCTTTGGCAAGCACTGATTTGCTTGTAGACCCTGCTGAAAGGAGGGCAGAAGGAGATTCCAAGCTAAACTATATCTTAATGAATGCATAGATGATGAACCTCATGTGATTGCATGAATAGAAATGAGTGGGGATCTTGGTTCAGAGTAAAAAAAGAAAGGCTATTAGTGACTGAGGTACAATGGAATACAGGTTGGGCTTGTTATGTATACTCTGTAAACTTCAGTACAAATTTGCAAAATTATTAATAAAATATCCCAACCAAAGCACAGATCCATAGCCTTTTAAAACCCACTGGTATTAATTATGGAAGATGGGTTTATATGTTGGGAGTATTTTAAAGGCGAGTTAAATATTTTTATGAAGTTTCACTTAGAAATTTCAGCTGTATTATTGCCTGTTCATTTAGATTTAAGTGCTGTCAACTCTAGCTTATTAATTGTTTATATTACTGTTTTGAATTTCCATAATAGCTGTTGCATAGTCTTCTGTAGTCTTTACCTGTTTGTTTGTTTGGTTGTTTTTTTCCTCCTAGCTTCCCTCATAATATTTTTTTAACAAAAATAGCAAATCCTCTGTTCAGAGGTCCTCCAAAAGATTCTCTTCAGAACTAGGTATAGCTTTCTTTAAAAGCTACTAGCATCTACTTCCCCAAAGTAGTTTTTTACTGAAAGATGATAGCGTAAGCAAAATGTTAAACTTCCTTTTACTGCATAACAGTAATTTGATGTGACATTTCTGCATTGTATTATTATCAAGCTCTGAAAACTTATTAAATCATGTTCCAAGTGATCAATGCATTTATACTTTACAAACTAAAGCACTCATCATTCATGGCACTCCTCCTTTGTTCTGGTGGAATGGAGGAGAGTTCTAATGCATCTTGTCAGGTCCTCATTTTCTTTATTTCTTGGAACATGATCTTTGCTTTTCCATAAGAAATTGGATAAGTGGGCATTAAGTAGCAGCCACGTGGATTTTTTTTTTTCCTCAGAAATAAAGATAACCACTTTTTTTTTTTTTTTGAGGCAGAGCACAGTCAACCATAGCCATCCCATTTGCTCAGAAAGTTTCTTCAATATTACTCTTTCACTTTATAAATTATGTAAAACTTGACTTAACAGTGGATGTCTAAATTAACAGAAATGCACTTTATCGAATTTGTCACGTGGGATGGAGAAAACAATCAGATGTTGGACTTGGTCTACCCTGTAAATAGTTCAAACCAACTGTATTTCTATGTCAATTCCTAACACTTAGAACAAGCTTAAAGAGGTTGCTGCTGTACTCTGCTTGCTGAAAACCACTTTCAGACTTACTCACAGGCAGGAATTCAGAACAGATGCCCATAGGAAGAGGCAAAATTTTGATTCCTAACTGGGATCCATGTAGAGCCTTATCCTTTTGGCTTTAGAGAAGTAACTTCAGAAAGTATTTGATGTAATAGTTGGCCCCAAACAAGCAATGCATTAATTTATGGCAGTTTATGTGTTATAATTTATAGAACTGTTACTCCCCAGTTTTTTAAAAACTAACCATAAAACTGCACTTTCTTTTGTTCATAATTCAGCAGCACACAATTTCCCTAAAAGTAAGGAGATGTCAGCGTGTTGTAGAAAAGGAGGAAGATCGATCCTGCTGTGAAAGGCAAACAAAACAGTATCATGGAAAATATGCAAAATACTAGACAGAAGAGCTGTGTCTTAATTATGGAATAAAGTATTTATCTTGAAAAAGAATTGCTATAGAAGGATATATATTAGGGAGTGTATAAGTAGGTGACATACCTTGAGAATCATGAGTTTGTATTATTTTGTTTGCAGTCTTATGGTTTCAAAGTTTGGTTTTGTTATATGTCACAGTGAAAATAAAACCCTTTCCAGTGTTGGTATAAAGCACAAATATATTGGAATTTCTGTTCTTCACTTGAAATGATCAGGTATCCTTCAGATCTGAGAGTACACTGTATAACAGATGAAGAGGAGAAAAAGCTCACAGTTACATTTAAAATAGCTCACAATACTACAAGTTGCCACAAAACTCATTAAAAAAAAAATTTTTTTTAATATATTATCCTTCCTGCATTCCTTCTTTTGTTCCTCCCTCTTAAGCTTTGTTCTCCTGTCATTACTGCTGAAATATTTAAGCTAAAGTTCACTTTTTTTCTGGATTTTATAAGGCTGGTAGAAAGAGCTTATGCCTTAAAAATAGTAATTCCCTTCTCTATACCATTTTACTAATGAAAGCTCTATGTTGACTGCATTATCATAGCTTTGGAGTTCATACTTCAAAAAGTAACGATAACATAGTAATACAAAATTTGATCCATTTGTAATTTGCCTTTTTGTTTCGTTTGCATGACATATTGACTTAGATAAATAACGTCATACTTCTTTCCTATTAAGTAAATTTATTTTCTTTTAATCATCTAATTATCACGATTTTTCTTAATATTCTTTCAGAATTATACACTACTGTCAAGAAAATCAGTTGGGCCCGTATTTTAGTCATCAGAGGACAGGAAACCTAAAATAACAGATACTGTAAAGCTGTGTAAAAGTCATGAGGCAGGGAGGTAATCATTCCCAAAATGTGTTACCTAGACACCAACAGTATCTTGTGAGAGAGAAAAACCCTTGTGGTAAGATTAAATATCAGGAAGAGAATCTTTGGATTCAGTATAGGTGAAATCAAAGATTTTCAAAGGAGAATGTAATTGGTAAATAACCCATATGAACTGTCTTTGTGTACAAAATGGATGTATAATTTGTCCAAAATGCTAAGAAAATGCATGGAGGCACTTAAAATTACTCTTTTTTTTTTAGGATAAAAACAGTTGCGCTGTTTGCAATGCTGAAACGGGCTAGCATTTCGTTTCATCATTGCCACAGGTACTGTCTTTCATAAATGTACATATATTTTTCAAATGAGATAGATTTCTGGGTGAGCTCAGCTATGTAGTGACTGTGTCTGCAAGAGACCCCTTATGTTCCCTTTGCAGTCAGAGAAGAGCTGTTCAGTGCACTCAGTATGGAGTTTAACGTGCAATCCTTCCTCAAGTAGACACCTATACTTGGTGAGATGGATAGTGTTCTAAATTTTATGGACTCTGTTGACTAGGGGCTTGGTTCAGTTGCCTGAACAGTGACATCAAGTACTAGTTGAGATACCTGTGGGCATTTTGCCTAGCTTCTAGGCTGATCCAAGGCTTGCAGATTG
This sequence comes from Haliaeetus albicilla, assembly GCF_947461875.1. Taxonomy (NCBI): domain Eukaryota; kingdom Metazoa; phylum Chordata; class Aves; order Accipitriformes; family Accipitridae; genus Haliaeetus; species Haliaeetus albicilla. The sequence goes on from NC_091496.1 coordinate 10,518,749, forward strand.
TATCCTCTGCCACCATGCGGATGTCTCAGGGCGTATCTGATGGCACTGGTTTAACACTGATGGTCCTCTGCTGACGTCTGTTTTAGGCCACTAAAGCGAGATCTGGGTCTTCATTCACTGTAGTAGAAATCTAAATAGCTGACTGAGGTATACACGCCTGCTTTGTATCCATCTGCGGTTAGATGTGATAAAGGCAGTTTCTGTAATACTTTGCATGTATCAAGCTGATTTGTTCAGCAACAAAACAATACACACAAAATAGAGTCTCTTTGCTTATTTCAACCAGCTGAAGTCCTGCAAAGAAATAACCAAAATCTAGCCCACTGGAGATAAAATAGATTTTATGTAAATTTGAATAAAACTATGAACACCTGAACTATTAGGATACATACTTTTTGTTTATAAATGTGAATGCAATTAGCCTTGCTTTGAAACTTAAGTCATGTATGATGTGGGAATTACCATCCACGTTACAGTAAAGGTGCGCAGTGTCAGTCATACGTCAGCATTTCGTTGTTTGATGTTTGTGTGTGGAATTCTGGAGGCAAGAAATACTTCCTACATTGATTACCAAGCTAGATTTGCAATATCTAGTGTTTGAGAAGAGGTGGTAACTTAACAGGTGCAATTCCAGAAAGGACTTCTCTCCTGCTGGTGACTTGGAGAACCGCACCAGTGGTGGACAGATTGCAGATCCTCAATTCTGTTATGGTCCATCATATGCTGACCCTGCCGCACAGAGTGCCTTTGAGGATTAGAGGGGGATTTCTTTAATAGAAATGCAATAACTTTAGTTCACATGCATAATGAACAGAGTTTGGCATCTACAAAACAGTAATTCTGGTTTAGTGATAATCTTAGCATTAGGAATTCAGTATTCTGTTATTATTTCTATGTTATTGTATTCTTGGTATGTTTAGCTAATTCTAATTTCTAAATGGAAGTCTTGGACAGACAAATCAATACATTTATGTTTATGTGCAATATGTTGTCAGATTGAAATTAGCTCTTTTTTTTCTTTTTGTAGGTCATTCTATTTTAGAAGAAATTAGAAAATCAGAGTTAGGCTAACCATTCTACAGATTTCAAGATGTGTTGATAGAGCTTAATAAATCCTAGTCAAAGTATAAACCAAGTAACATGTTTTATGAAGGAATGCATATCTTTTCTAACCTGCAGAATATTTGATAACATTCCAGTTAATGTCTAATAAAAACTCTCAGGGGTCCTAAAAGGCAGAAATATTTCAGATATTTAAATCTCACATTTCAATTTCAGTTTTCTTTAGATAGATATTTTACTGAATTTTTTTTTCTTTTAGAAATATGAAATCAGTAAACACTTTTTCTGTCTGGAAGAGACAACTTAGAGGTAAAGGGCAGGAGATCTCAAGATGACTTAAAGTTCCCATGCTTAAATCATTCTGTGTATTGAGGAATTGAATATTATAAAGTATTTTTTCAGCAAACTGGAAGTTAATAATCTAATATTTAGAGGTTGAGGCTGCTCTCAGATGTATTTGCCATCATTGTAGGTTCAGTATAAATAACCCATATCAAGTAAGTTGTCTTTAAAAAATGCGTACATATATGTACATGAGAAATTACATCAGATCGCTTATTTCTTTTTCTGCGTATGAAATCATTGGCATGTTATTTACTAGTAGTGATAGCCAATGTCTAAGTATATTAATAATTTCCCACATCTTTTGATGCTATTACTGAAGTATGCTTCAAAATCTGGATGAAGATATAATTTTGAAAAGCATAAGGCGCTGTTCCGTGGACATTTAAATGTGTAAGTCTAATCACGTAGCACAGACTTTCAGAGCTCCCAGTTCAGAATATGGAATAAATATGTGACAGAAATAGTCCTAACCATTAATGAGACCTTGTTATTATGCTTTTGAAGATGCTTAGTACTGAGGGGAGGGTCAGTTTTAGGCATGACAAAAGTAGATGGTAGCTTAGAGTTTAAAAAAATGTTGGCCTTATGCAAGAGAGAAGATTTCTAGTCTAAAAGAAGTATCTGAAGTGCTATGCCTGGCTCAGAGGCAGCCACAGTATTTCACTTCCAAATCTGTTTAGTAGCTCTGAACAGTGGGATGAGCAAGCCCCTTGGCTCAGTCACGGGTAGAAGGACCTTGCTGCCTGGGTGTCCGGCCCTGTTTTACCCCGCTGCTTAGTGGAGAGACCCATAATAAAAGTGAAGAGTGGAGTGTGTTCAGGCTGGAGAGCTTGCTCAGGCTCAGCACCCGAAAACATATTGGAGAAGATGGTGTACAGGGAAACAACGCTACTGTGACCATGCACTGGAGTGTTACACTTGGTCTTGGGGTCTGAGGTAGCTCTAAGGGTAGTATTTCCTCGTGAGAAGTCTAGAAATGTTCTGGAGTATTGTCCTGGTTTCAGCTGGGATAGAGTTAACTGTCTTCCTAGTAGCTGGTACGGTGCTATGTTTTGAGTTCAGTATGTGACGAATGTTGGTAACACTGATGTTTTCAGTTGTTGCTCAGTAGTGTTTAGACTAGAGTCAAGGATTTTTCAGCTTCTCATCCCCAGAAAGCTGGAGGGGCACAAGAAGTTGGCACAGGACACAGTCAGGGCACCTGACCCAAACTGGCCAACGGTGTATTCCATACCATGGGATGTCCCATCTAGTATAGGAACTGGGAAGTGGAGGCAGGGAATTGCCGTTCGGGGACTGGCTGGGTGTCAGTCGGCGGGTGGTGAGCAATTGAACTGAGCATCATTTGTACATTCCAATCCTTTTATTAGTGTTATCATTATCATTATTAGTTTCTTCTTTTCTGTTCTATTAAACCGTTCTTATCTCAACCCACGAGTTTTACTTCTTTTCCCAATTTTCTGCCCCATCCCACTGGGTGGGGGGGGAGTGAGTGAGCAGCTGCGTGGTGCTTAGTTGCTGGCTGGGGTTGAACCACGACAAGTATAAATAGCGATACTGTATATGTAAAATCCTAATGTGTGGAGTATTGGATGAATTTTTTAAATAGTGATCAGATGACATTTATTTCTTGGGGGAAGGATGAGGAGCCAGTTACACTTTTATAACACCACTGAAGGAAAGACAAATAGAATGTAAATATGTCTCTGCAATGCAACAGAAGAAAAAAACCATTAAATATATTACAATTTTGAAATAGGGTAGGTTTCCATGTTTAATCTTTCACTGTCCAAAGCCAAAGTAACTTCCAAATTTTCCTTGAGTATTCTTAATTGCCCATTTAAATGTAAAGCTTTTTACTGTTGATCTTCATGAATATAAATCAACAGGAACAAGAAATGTTGGCTGCAGGTTCCAGCTCCTGTGGTTTTAATTCAGGGCAGTATCAGATTTCTTTTCCCCACCGTTGTCCTGAAGCCACAGTTTTAGGCAGCAAAAAAACCTTGATGGGATATTTTACTGGTCCATTACAAGGAATATTACAGAAGTTTGACGAGTAAGATCTTCATTTGGGTTTTGAAGATATTCAGCAGTTCATTCAAGGATTCACAATCCGTTCGCAAGTCAGTGTCAGTTTCTGTTGCTTACTTGTGATTCACAAATATCTGACACCATGTATGCATCCAGTGAATATATGGTCTCCAGATTTTGAGTATTTTATTCAAACACCATAGTGATTTAAATAATAAACCACTCTACAGCAATCATGACATCCTGAAATAACAATTTGTGCTAAATTAAGCAGAGAAAAGTGGCAACAGCTGACAAATGTCTCATTTATGAAGACTGGAGTTTTGTTGATCTTTCAGTGCTGATTTTCAGTTTGTTAGCCTTTCTTCAAAGTGTAGTTAGTATTTTTAAGATATGAGTGTGGTCAATTGTATCTCTTTCTGTCATGTTTAGTGGAAACATGTCTGTAGGACATTTTTCTGGTAATAACAAGCTAGCTAGCTAGCTAGTTAATTGTTCTAAGAACACTGTTTAATCTGATGAGATCCTTGTATATCTAATACAATATTAACATTTACCTGAGCTCTTCTGCAGTTCCTAATGTTAAAATATCAAGGACCTCTGGAGCAAACTCATTTTATAAATTCCATTTAGTTTTCAAAAAATGAACAAAATCCTAAATGAGTAATTTAGATTACAAAGAATTATTTTTTCTCTTCTGCCTATAAATTTGTTTCCTGAAGCCTGTATTATTTTAAAGGTAACACAGCTGATTTTTGTGAAATCATTTCACATTATTTTTCTCTTAATAGAACCATTTTTTTATTGAGACTAGATAGTAGTTGTAGATATCTCCAGAGAGAAATATGTTCCTACACTTACAGAATTAAGATAAAATGAATATTATAGAATTTTGTGCATCAAAATGCTGCACAAATTGCCATCTTTAAAAAGAATGCAGATGGCAAAGGAATAGCGGCCTAAAATTTTTGTGATTAATTTTGTATCCAAGAGCAATTCTATTTGCATTACCCAGTACTTACCATATTGTGGAAAGGTCTTTGTAAGATGTTTATAACCTAGTTGAAGGTATCTTTCTTATCTACTCTCCATAAAGAGATGCATTATCAAAAACATATGCTATGAAAGAGATGATTGCTTCTACACTGTCTTTCATCAGTGATCTCAACAAGAGAAAAGAAACACAGTACTGCATTAGATAAATTTTCAAATGTAAAGATTTAAGTCAGAGAGGATTGTTGTAAAGATACATAACTAACCTCCAACACAGTATAGATGATCAAGTTCCTATAGCAATTTTTTTTGTCAAGCTCAGAATACTAACTAGGGAAATAAATTTTAAGTACATCTGTAATTAAAGCTGTCTGCCCACTTTTCTGCCACATCTGCCCAGTTGAAGGAAGAAAGGAAGATATGGTAGAGCTTTGTGGGTTTACTTCAAAAATAAGTGATTTGTTTCCTTGACATAGACAAAGCTTCCCTGCTAGACTCCTTGCTGTCTTCCCCAAAGTCCTGTGATTTACAAATCGTGAGAAGAAGCAACATAGCATAAATGGATCTTGTATCCAGAACTGGTATACATGTCTAGAGGCAACTACACTTAATAAATGGAGGTTATCTTTTAAGTAGAAAAGGGAGAAGAAAAGGCAAGGGAAGAAAGTCAGAATGTTTGCTGCTGTAGCTCTGAAAACATGAATTTTCCATTACTGGTAAAAGGCCAAAGGCGTTGGACTGAATTGACAGTGCAGGGTGTCAGGACATGTGTGGGTTTGTCTTGGCATAGTCTCAGATTGCTATAATGATAACCAAGTGTCCAAGTGACTATTGCCTCACCTTTGTGTGAGTGGAAGCTCTGTGAACACCAGGAATGGTAAGCGTCTGTCAAACCTGGGGCAGCACTGCCTTGCAAGTAACAACCCTTGATGTCAGTTGAGGCTGGGGGAGGCAACGTTCAGACTTCAGCAGGGAACCAGTGAGAAGGAGGCAGAGTGTGATAAGAAAACATATAAATATAGCTCCAAGTATACCACAGGATAGAAAAGGAAGAAACTCCCACAACTGTGAACATCATACTCCTAGCATGGATCTCAGGTTGCTCACAACTTCTTGTAGTTTCGCCTCTTTCTGTTTAAGGGAGACTGTAACTATCAACCCTAGGAACAAGAGGAATATTGGATGAACAAACGTGTCAAATGAAATTAGTAGAAGCTAAAAGAGTTTGGTATAACTATTATTAATGGATCTTGTTGTATGTATTGGATAATTTGGACTATAACACTGTTTAAACATTAATTCAACTAACAGTAAATTCTTACTCTGTATATAGTGTCTTCCCTTTTGTCCGAAACAAGATTTTGAATATAATGCTATGTTCCATTTTTATGACTTTCAGCAAAGGGCAGGGGACAGTAATGTGGTAAACAGTCAGAGGGCAATCATCTGGGAGAAGCCAAATAAATCACTAAGAAAAGCTATCTGAAATGCCTAGAGAAATCAGAGGATTTCCTCCTCTTGTATAGCTGGGGCTGGTACATTCCGCTGGATTTGGGAGATAGTAGGCTCAGGAGGCTCCAGAATCAGGTTTCTAATCCTTTGCTAAGTGCTTTAATCCCTTTGATGTGCAAAATACCACTATGTCTACCATTGTTTCCTCCTCTGGGAGGTAAATGGTTATCCACCTAAGCCTCAGTCACTGCGGTGCTGAGGGTGGAACAAAAGCATCCGCTGCGCAAGGACAAGCTCCTCTGAACATTTCACATGACAGAAGATAACCCCAGAGGGAACTTTTAGGCAACCAGTTAAAATATCGAGAAAGTCTAAGCACTAACAGTGATGTACAGGGTTGGAAACACTAGGTGAGACGTGGCTTGAATTGCTTTCCACCCTGTTCTGTCCCTACCTTTTTAGTGGGATAGATTATCCACAGTTAGTGCTGTGTGCTGGGAGTTGCGTGGTGCAAGCCAGTGAAACCAGTCCATCTGGTTGTATTGCTGGGGGTTGTGATCATGTAGCTATCGGTCTGGTCCTCCCATTCACATACCTCTCTGGAATAAAGAAAATCTGTGATTGCCGGATGACTGTGAGGAGTTTGTTGATGCACATCAGAAGGGATACCTAAAATCTTAAAACTGTAATGATGTTAAAGACAAGAAAATGTTCTTGTTTGTATTGTTGCAGTATCTACAGTGTGGAACAATGGAAACAAAAATACTTTTAAGAGGGGGCAATAAATATTCAGTTCCACTGAAATATGGGAAAATACTCAACATGGGTCTTATAGGAGCTGTGAAATGCTTACAAAATCCCCATGGCAATATTAAAATAACACTAGCTCTCTAACAGTAAAATCTTCAGAACAGCTTAAGTGTCTTGGCTGAATGAAATCTTTTAAGACAGAAAAGGCCTCTTTTTAAGCAGGACTCTGAATGAAAATATGTTTTCTATTTGTCACAAGCCTATGACTAAGCTGGTTTACCAGGCCAGATTGTCACCTTGAAAACTGAGGCAAGTGTCACCCAGCATCAGTGGTGACTTCAGGGCATGACTACAACACAGTAAGGGGTAATGCATTGAATCCCCTGAATAAGCAACTATCACAAGGTGCAGCGGTATACAACAGTATTACATCAAATCTGCAAATAGTATGGCAAAATACCTGACTGGTCCTAGTTCTAGGCATAATTCCCACGAAGCTCACTCAGATACCAGTTTGAAGGTTGCTCCATATAGAGTCAGCTGGTGTTTCTTTGTTGTCATGACACAGGTATGACCTTAATCACAAACCCTGCTGTTGTAGCCATCTGGAACGTTGTGCCATTTGACAACAGGTCGAAGTATTCATAATCATAGAATCATAGAATAGTTTGGGTTGGGAGGGACCTTTAAAGATCATCTAGTCCAACACCCCTGCAATGAGCAGGGACATCTTCAACTAGATCGGATTGCTCAGAGCCCCATTCAGCCTGACCTTGAATGTTTCCAGGAATGGGCCATCTACCACCTCTCTGGGCAACCTGTTGCAGTGTTTCACTACCCTCATCATAAAAAATTCTTCCTTATATCTACTCTAAACCTCTTTTAGTTTAAAACCATTACCCCTTGTCCTCTCGCAACAGGCTCTGCTAAAAAAGTTTGTCCCCATCTTTCTTATAAGCCCCCTTTAAGTACTGCAATAAGGTCTTCCTGGAGCCTTCTCTTCTCCAGGCTGAACAACCCCAACTCTCTCAGCCTGTCTTCATAGGAAAGGTGTTCCATTCCTCTGATCATTTTTGTGTCCCTCCTCTGGACCCACTCCAGCAGGTCCATGTCTTTCCTGTCCTGGGGACCCCAGAGCTGGACACAGTACTGCAGGGGGGATCTCACGAGAGCGGAGTAGAGGGGCAGAATCGCCTCCCTGGACCTGCTGGTTGCTCTTCTTTTGATGCAGCCCAGGACATGATTGGCTTTCTGGGCTGCAAGCTCACATTGCCGGCTCACTTCCAGCTTTTCATCTACCAGTACTCTCAAGTCCTTCTTGGCAGGGATGCTCTCAATCCCTTCATCCCCCAGCCTGTATGCATACTGGGGGTTGCCCTGACCCAGGTGCAGGACCTTGCACTTGGCCTTGTTGAACCTCATCAGGTTCACATGGGCCCACTTCTCGAGCTTATCCACATCCCTCTGGATGGCTTCGCATCCCTCAGGCACGTCAGCCACATCACTCAGCTTGGTGTCATCTGCAAACTTGCCAAGGGTGCACTCGATCCCACTGTCTGTGTCATTGATGAAGATATTAAACAGTACCAGTCCCAATATGGACCCCTGAGGGACACCATTTCTCACTGATCTCCATCTAGACATTGAGCCATTGACCACTACTCTCTGGATGTGACCATCTGATCAGTTCCTCATCCGCCAAACAGTCCAACCATCAAATCCATATCTCTCCAATGTAGAGAAGGATGTTTTGGGGGACCATGTCAAAGACTTTACAGAAGTCCAGATAATGTAAGAACTCTTCTGTTGCTTCATAGATGCTATTGCTTGGTGTTAAATATTTTGCTGGCTGTAGAACTGCTTCCAGGTAGAGAGTCTGTATGAAGAGCGGAACTATTGATTCAGAATGGTCTTTCAAGCTTAACTCTGCAAACTATGAAGTGGGTTCACATTCACCAAGAAAAATGAAGCGACAGAGATGTAGAAAGATGCTGGCATCACTGATGAAAAGTTACTTTTTGGGTGTAATTGTTCAGCTTCAGACATCTTTTTTTTCCTCTATTACTGAAAGGGAAACCATTAAGTAAACACTAGCAAGACTTCTTAGACTCATTAGGTTTCTCTTAACATTTCTCAATTCTTTCTAAAGCATTCGTACATTAAAGATACTGCATTGATTTGTGCATGCAGCCAAAATTTTATTGAGAGGAGACATTAGATGGCCACAGTGTTTATATGAGCTGTCAGTTGTGTATTACAAAGTTTTATGATGTGGTGTTTACACACTCAGATCCTACTGGCAGAGACAGATTTACATGCTGCAGCTCTTTCCTTCCCTTTTTAAGGCTTACCAAAGGTAGTAACAGGCAGGTTTCAAGGACTACTGTCAGAGACACTCACAGTCCTTTATTCTCTTACTATTGCTGTATTTCTTGTGTGTGTATGTATGTATGTCTTTATCTTAACCTTAGTAATAAAGAAAAGAATAGTCTTGCTGAATCTGAAACTTTGTCATTTTCTGGTTAAGCCTTGTCCAATATCAATATGAGGAAAACTGTGAGGGAAAAATGATGTATTTTTTCCAAATATATTTATCTCTAAAGGTGAGGAGTACATTCAGTACTTGTTACCTGGGTTTGCAGTGCAGAGTGTTGATAGGTTCTGTGACCAAAGTGACATGCCCCGTTTGGATTGCATCCTGGGCATCGCAGGATTAAGGGTGGTGTATTTCAGGTGCATCCTCTCTCACATACCCCTGCCCCGTCACATGAAATCAGAGCTCTCTCGAGTATTTGAAGCACTGATCTACAGGATATTAAGACTACTTGACTCTAGGCACTCTTCCTAACAGAGGAAGATTCGGAGTATGAAAAGTAAGCTCGTCCTCTGTGTAATGCTGTAGTCACTAATATCCTTCCTTTTACTTCAAAAGGAAGTGGGAAAACGAACTTCCTAGCTGTCAAAATGAGGCTAATAATACGTATCACCTCTGGAAAAAAATGATCTGGGGAAAGTGGATAGTCCTTCAGTTTAAGATGAAGAATAACGAGAGCAAGAAGATAAATTGCTTTATGCAAATCTAAGAGTGCCTCTCAACCCTCCCCAGAGACATTTTTCAAACTCCTTTCCCCACCAGACAACATCACTAAGTAACAGAGTAGCTGTGGGTAAGGTGGATGTCATGGTAACAGCACCAGGTGAGTAAGTGCTTCTGTATTTTTTAATGAACATTTTACTTGAATCTAGATCACTGACTCTCTGTGAGAGGAGTTTAGCTCAGGATTTTCACTTGGGTCCTTCAGAGCTGTAGGTAATATGTACACCAATTTGACCAATAATGGCAAGAGTGGTGTGAGTAATTGTCTGACGTGCTATCTCTGTCTCTGTGTTTTTATTTTAGGTTTACACTTGTGGTTTAGATTGCTCAGGAAGCACGTTTTGTTAGATGATAGTAAGAATGACACTGTATCCTGTCCTGACAGATGCTTTATAACCATCCTGCAGATCTTAGTACAGGAGACAAGCATAGTGTAGCATTAACTTTTGTTTTTAATGCATGGACAAATGAGGTTAGTGTTCTAGCAGACACTGGAGCCTTTCAGGACAGAGCTCTGGGAAGATTTTAGGGCACTGTTCACTGGAGGCAAAAGGCACTGTGATATTCAGCAGGTTTTTGTTTGGCTCAGGGTGCTGCCTGAGCAGCACAATAAAGTCCTGTGGTACAGAGGATGCACATATTTGCATGCACATGACCTGCTTTCCTTTGATTTGTCTTTCTCTCTCTCCTGTTTGATTCTGCAAGCGTGAGGAAATTTTTTAGCAAGATGCACAAGCATCTGTTTAGCTATGCAGCTTTTTTCCTCTTAGTTAGCATCTCTGAGATTCTGTAATTACACTTCTGAGTAAAACATGCTGTCATGATAACTTATGCCTGGAGTGCACTATTTAAAGTGGTAGGCCCCATTCTTCTCAGATTTATACACAGAGCAGAGGTAGTGCCTGATGGAAGATAGTAAATTAGAGCAAATTTGATCTTGCTCTGAGAGAAACAGTTGAAGTTCATCAACTCAGCATAAAACTGACCAACTTCTGAAAACAATGTAAACGATTCCTGCATATGATACAATATGGAGACTGCAAGTTTCCATGCTTTTTCTGGTAGATTTGCACTTACTTTTAGGCCAACGAGTCTTTTGTTCAGGTTGTGCTACTGACCTTTAAACTGCTATATTAGCAATAGGGAGGAATAAAGGATTGGCAGGTGCTGCAGTGCCGATATGAATTACTCAGCTATAGCAGCTTGAGAGCGAGATTGATGATCCTGTGAGCATTTTAAAGAGCATAACCCAGAAGATTAATCTAGTGAAATATATTCCAGAGAAACACAATTGCTGAGAGAAAGTTAATCTAGTAAAGAATGCCTTGTAGTGTCTTTATGGCTTTCTTGGAAAAGTTGTCTAGAAAAGATAATTAGTACCCTAAGAAAGGGATACTTTTTACTTTTTTTTTTATTGTGGAAAATTCTGCAACTTTGCTTCAGACATTTCATGCAGGATATTTTCCCTCCAGCTCTAATGTGAAATGCTCAGGCATCCTATTCCCAAACAAGCAGGCTGTGTGCAGAATCATATGGATTTCACTGATAGCTCAGCAAACAGACATCTCATAGGATGAGCCTTTGACTCATCAGTATGAGGTTCACTAAATAAACTCTAAAATCCACGTGAAACCACAGCCCAAATCTCTCAGCTTTACATGAGTTCACAATGGATTTTGCAGTATGGTAACATTCTGACTTGAAACAGGATGGTGACCCAGATTACTAAAGTTAGCCTTTCGTTAGTTAAGGAATTTTCATGTCTCTCTTTTAAAAATTCAGCTGCATTCAGGTTTTGCTGTTAAATCCTCTACAGGAGGTAGTTTCTTACTGCTTTGAGTTTCATAAGAAAAACTGAATGTTTCTAAATGGTTTTATATTAAGGGCTGAAAAGGAAAAACACTAGAAGTGCTAGAACTTAGAGAAGACTTCTTTCACTCCCCCTCCAACCTGTTTTTCCCCTTAGCTTTATGCTGCAGATACCTCAATATTGGTCTGTTTGAATGAAAGAAGAGCTTTCCCCCTTGGGACAAACCTGATTATCTGGTTTGCTGAATACTTACCAGGCTGATTCAAGGGTGAATAAATTGATCTCCACTGGACTGAAATGGTCTTGAGTTGGGCAATTGATGTAACCCATAAAGTAGCTAATGTGAAAAATATCCACAAGAGTGGAAAGATGCTACAGCTTTAACAGGTAAGAATTAAAATTTATCATATTTTCACACAAAGGGATGTAAGTGAGAGTGGCCATGGAAGCAACTTCTTTGCTGGTGAAAGTCTGCTACAGGAGAAAACTGGGAAGAATTACAGGTGTGTGCTGCCTTGAATCATTGTCCTGGTGTCAGCTGGGATAGAGTTAATTGTCTTCCTAGCACCTGGTACAGTGCTGTGTTTTTGAGTTCGGTATGAGAAGAATGTTGATAACACACTGATGTTTTCAGTTGTTGCTAAGTAGTGTTTATACTAAGTCAAGGATTTTTCAGCTTCTCATGCCCAGCCAGCAAGAAGGCTGGAGGGGCACAAGGAGTTGGGAAGGGACACAGCCAGGGCAGCTGACCCAAACTGGACAAAGGGGTATTCCATACCATGGGATGTCATGCCCAGTATTTAAACTGGAGGGAGTGGGGGTGGGGGCGATTGCTGCTCGGGGTCTAACGGGGCGTTGATCGGTGGATGGTGACCAATTGCATTGTGCATCACTTGCATGTTCCAATCCTTTTATTACTACTGTTGTCATTTTATTAGTGTTACCGTTATCATTATTAGTTTCTTCTTTTCTGTTCCATTAAACCATTCTTACCTCAACCGACGAGTTTTACTTTTCCCAATTCTCTCCCCATCCCACTGGGTGGTGGTGGGGAAATGAATGAGTGGCTGCGTGGTGCTTAGTTGCTGGCTGGGGTTAAACCACAACAATCATGTACATTGTTCAGTTGTACTTAACTGAACAGAAGTTTTGTTTATTTCCTTGTGACTCTTATGACAACAGTATGAAGTGAGTGGACTTACTCTACTGTATACTCCTCAATGAATGGCATTGGCAGATGCGTTTTAAATAAAATTGGGAAGGAAAAGAAGTGCTTCTGTCAGTCTAAGTTGTAACATCCTGAGTATTATTTCTATTGGTTAATAAGGTTTTCAAATACTCCTTCATGACTCTCTGTGAACCACCTCACCTGGCTGTTCATATTTCTTATTTTATGCAACAAAAATTTGATACAACTGCACTTTCCTAGAATCTTGATAATATAGAAAGCAAATCTTGTTTCTCATTACCTTAGATATAAAATTAAGGAGCAATATAAAGAATGTATAATTAACTTGTATCAGGATGCCAGTCTAGATATTTATATATTCACGTTACAAATACATAATTGAAGGCAAATACAGCCTAACTGCTCTTGTGATTAGCTTATCCCCCAAAATAATAAAAATAGAGTACTATTGTGTAGAAAAAAGATTAATTGTGTATGGTTTTATTTTGTTATTCCCTGTGTAGGAATTTGTCTGGAAATACCCACAATGGTAATATAGTCAGTATTTGTAAACTTTCAGTTGGCTAAACTGCAGGAAGGAGAAATTACTTTATATCATTAATTTAATTGAAAAATATTCAGGCAGCAATTCTAGTACAAAACCAGGGTAAGAATCTGCTAGTGAAAAGTCTCAGTTGCCATCTAGGAGAGATTAATAGCTGCACACCGCTAATTACCGAACTGTAGATTTCATTGTGAAGGTTACCACTCCTTGACTGAAACTTAAAATTTGGCTTGTAGCATTTATTTCAGTGTGTGGTTTCTGAGTAACTATGCTATAAGCTGTAGTTATCACTTATACATTCTCATCAAGAAAAAGTTGTTGCCCGTCCTTGGTAAAGATGAAAATATTTCATGCCCTGAGCTATGGTATAGTGGTATGTCATGTACATGAAAACCACACAATGGCTTTTACATGCTTCCAACAACAGTGCGTCATTTAAGCACACGGTGACATGTGAGATAAAACTGTAATTCAGTTTCACCCACCACAGATTTTTTTCTGAATACAACTTAAAATGTAGAGGATTTGGTTTTTAGTTTGCTGATTTTGAATGCACTAACGCATTCACATTTTATATAATTTGCTGTGTGATAGTGTTGACTTTATGTAAAATGTGGGATGGAATTGCTTATGCAAGTGATGTTTCTACATATAAATTATGGAAGATGATTTGCATTCAGAAAGGAGTTTATCAATATTAAATTGTTAGATCATTAGTGAGTAAATCAAATACAATTTTTTTTAACTTTCATTATGAATTTTGAGATTGTTCTTCTCAAACTATAAAATGTTATTTCCCACTCGATTTCAAATAGTGAGATACAGAAGTCCCCATACAAAGGGATTTTTTTGTATATTCAACTGTTCTTCCACCAGTGTATCAACACTAAAAATAAAATTAGGATTAAAGAAGAAAACTTGCTAGGATTTTTTTCTATTTTAAAATGTTTGGTATACTTCTGCACATTATTATCCAATAACTGCTTCTACATATGGATATTATAACTTTCTCAGTTTTCAAAATACATTAATGGAAAGGAACATGGAAGATATTTCCAAAATAATCAATGGTAGGTATAGGATCATCTAGATTACAGGATTTACGTGTTGATATCAATACTCATACACTAGTTAAAACTTGTGTTATAGCATGTATTGGCACTTTTCAGATTTGAATTTCCTGGTAGTGTTTTTGCTTCCCTTTTGATTGCTCTTTGCTCCTACATCTATGTCTGTGTGTACATATTAATTATCTCTGCAGCCAGAGGGGAAAAGCTGTAGATGTCATAATGGAGAGCTGAATGAAAATTTTGGCCTGGTATACAAATGTATCCTTGAGTTGCTAAGGAAAATGATAAAAGAAAATATAAGGTCTGTTGTAATTTTATTATATAAATCAATTAAGTATTTTGGCCTGAAAACCTATACTGCCTTCTGGTTACTGTGTCTCAAAAATGTGAAATAACAGGAAACGAAACCTTTGGCGATTGTTAGGGGCTGCCAAATCTAGAATCCAATAGAAATGAGACTGACACAGCTCCCTGTCCCCCGGTCCAGTCAGCAGTGAGGCTCAACATCTGTTCTAATAGGTACATACACAAACACATATATGCAACACACAGAAAAACAGAAACAGCTAGACACACAGATCACCTCTGACAGAAAGGGCAGCACTCACACAAACACAAATGGCACCAATGGCCTCATCCTGTTCCCCTCTCCAGCTGATCAGAATGGAGGTCTGTTAGTGGGCAATATATACATATATATGATATAGATCAATCCGGTCACCAAAGCCTAAAACAAACTGGAAAGAATGGCTCTGTTTAGCTAGGTGATAGACAAAACTTTCTACTTGTACTAGTCATACAGTTCAAGACTACGGAAAATTTGATAAAATAGTAAAGTGAAAATCTAAAATAAATTAGAAGAAATACACTTTCTAGAAAAGATTAATCCATGGAGCTTTTCTTCTACACGTTCTGAGATTAGATTTCATATGTTAAAGTGGGTACCATTAAAACAACTACAGTCTACTAAAATAAACAGTAGTAGTAAATTCACATTGTTCTCATTGTAGTGTTGGGAGAATATCCTCCTGTGGAGATGCTGTCCCATAACTGTTCAGTATTTTCCTCTACATTTCCTTTAGAACGGTTTTGGGAAAAAGATATGTTTTCTGTAGGAAAACCCAGTTCTGTCAAACTTAAAATGTCAGTTTGACTGAAACTTCAGACAGGCAAGAAGGTCAAGAGAAATCATTAGGTTTTCTTGCAGATAGTCTCTGGTGTGAGAGAGTGTGGTCAGGTAAGGTAACAATGTTTCATTTGGAGTGTTAGCAGTAAAAAGGTACCACGAAGATGGATAATAAAAAATATTTATATTTCACAATAAATTTAAAAGTCTTGTCATTTCCTTTCAAATTTGCTCGAAGACAAATTCCCCAATGAGATATTTTTTTCTGGTGTTTTTTTGATCAGTACTAATTCACTTCACACTTTGGAAGTGGTCACTGTTGCATGCTGAATAGCAAGATAGGGTGAGCACACCTGCTTCTTTTGTAGAAAATGATGTACTCCTCATATCAAAATTGAAATCCAATTTCATTTTATGCCTGTGTATACATTGGAAGAGTCTTAGGAGTCATTTTAAAATATAAGTTTATACACTGCTCATCAATTGAGCGAACTAAATTTACTGAGGGATAAGGAAATGTTAACAAGGTTCATAAGATAATGAGATATTTAGCATATGTTAAGCAATTTTCATTGCAGACACTTTTGAATTCTTTTCTTTGATCATCAATTTTTAAAAATAATATTGCTTAAAAGACACTTTGAATTGCTGCCACTTACAGATATGTCTTTTTCTGGAATTGCAGATTAATGTAGATAACCAGCATTTGTCTTGAGTAAAGGACAATACGTTTCTGTATTTGTTAAACATAAATGTTACAGCAATGAATTAAAAATCTCTGTTTTCTCACACTAGTTCCCTTCCAATAATAATTACAATTCTGCTAGTCAGAGATGAGGGAAGAATGGTGACTGCAGTGCTTCACCAGCATGTGAAATACTTCTCAAGATTTGTCCAGCTCAAATTAATTTATATTTTTTGCAGTTTAAAAAAAAATAATCCCAAACTTTCCAATTCTGCAGTGTTGATAAGAGAAAATGAATTCTTGGCAGAATTATCATTGAGTTCACTGTATTAAATATGTTGTTAGAGTAAAAAACATAAGAAATTGACCTTTTTTAGCACCTACAGCTAGAGGGAAGTTCAAACCAACCTTTGCTTACTCTGTAAGTCTTACTCACTTGTGGGTTCCTCTTTTAGTTTCTGAAAAGAAACTGGTACAAAAAGGGTGTAGGGAATAATGCAATGCACAAAATGAAATGATGCTCTTGTTCCTTTGCAAGTTCTTTGGTTTGTTTATAAAACATAAGCTTGAAAACTAATAAAAATCCTATAGGGACAAGGGATTAAGATGGGCAATATATTTCTACAGGTTCTTAATGAAGCATAATGTCTGTATTACTGCAAGCTCTCCAGGACTGGGACTTTGTTTTTCTTACCGTTTTGTTAATTGTTTTAGTTTATCTTCTGTTTGCTCTATGTATATTACCCATGCACATATATTTCCAGACAGAAGACTAGATAGAAATGGATTTTAACTCAGAGAAGGTTTATTGCAAATACATGCAAACCAAATCCAAAAGATTCAGAGTGAAGACTGAAGACTGTAGCTGAAAAAAACCCTAACTTAAAAATGGAGTGTGCAAATGCTTTGTTAAATTACATGTACAAACTGATGCTGCTCTTGTTGGTTTGTGCATTAACTATATCATTATAGTTGATATGTGAGAGTATCTCTGGTCCAGGATTTTATTAAAGAGATTTTGTGTGGTTATGTATATGAATAGTATATTATAGTCTGCATATACACACACATACACACAGACACACATATGCTGTTTGTGTTTGAATGTCTTAAAAATCAATCCTTGCTTTGACCTGTAGTAAAAATACTAAATATGCTTATTTTACCACTGAATCTCTAACCCAGTCATATTAGTTGCCTCAATCTTGTGTTTGGGTAAGGAAGCAGGTGGGAAAACTTGTAAGCAGGATCAGACCAAGGTAGCCCCTCACGGATTCATTAGTGCAGCCTAAGCCGCCTTACAAAATCAAAGTACACAGATAAAAAATCGGCATGCAATTTATTTAAAAGTGGGTGTTACTGCGTACCCTGATATTGCAGATCAGAACTGGAGTCCAGGGTACTAACTGCGTTCTTGACTCATAACTCCTGCCTGAAAATGCCAGCGGATAACGTCAGTAGTAATTACGGATTAGATCTTTGGTCCTGGAGATTATTGTGGAGACATCACTAAACTAGAGGAGTTTTTAGAGTAACAGTAGTAGAACAGATTTCAGTCCTTTTAGGTACCAAGAATTATTATCTGCAAACATTTATGTGAAAGATACATTTCCTAACCTCCCCAATTTTACTGTCTTTGATAAAATTTTATTGTTCAGGACAATATTAACAATGACTTATTCAAGACTGTGCTAGTATCTGTCCTTATCAAGAACAGAAATTGCCCTTCAATACATTAATTGTGGGGGAAAAACCCCACTTATTGGTGTTTCTGTGACCTTCTAACAATTCTAAATTCGAATTTTCAGAAATGTAGTTTATTTTTAAGCACTTTAAAGCCACAGAGCTCAAAATTTCAGAGTATAATGAATATGCTTAGAATAAGCATTCTCAGGAAAAAAAAATGAAGCAGAGTGCTAGTTCAGCTTTTTTAAAGTATATGTTTTGGCAGACACTTGCCTTTTATTTTTGCATATCACTATTTTTATTCAGTATCACCTTTCAGGGAGGCTGGAGAAATATACTTTGTGCTAGTAGTATATAGCAGAAGTACCATCTGGTTTATATAACCAGTATGCACATTTGTCCAATTGAATTTTAAATAATTCAATTAATGGATCTATTCATTACTTATCTATTGTAGGTCTTAATATGATTAATTTCTTTTTTTTCCCCTTAAATATAAAAAATTAAAATTACAGGATGATGTTTTAGATATATAAACTCAAGTTGTTTGTTTATAGTTTAAACAGGGATTTAGCCAACATATTTGTACTTCTCAAATTCACATGGAACATTATTCTGACAGAATTCTCAAAAGCATCCTTCTTTTTTCATGTTACTCAAAATGCAGATGCAGATGGGATAGTTTTTTCAGGAATTTTTATTCATATTTGTTTATGGAAAGGTATGAGCTAAAAATAATACCATTCTGTGGTTTTGTTTTTTTTTTTAAAGAATATTTTCAATTGATGCTTTACTAAGTTTATAGTTTTGGTGAGAAACTATAATCAGCTGGAGGAATCACATACCATGTTGACCACAGTGAACATTTACTGGTCTTCCCTTACCCCAGTGCTATTGTTAAACAGAGACAAAAAAAAACCATCAACACCCACCCACCCCACCCCCATTTTACTCATTCATGGGAAAAAAACCCAAATAAACCAAAATTTTTCAATTCTGGAGGGACAGACAAATATCCATCTACTTCTCTGCAAATTGCTCCCTTGTAGAATTTCAGACAAATGCATCTGTAGACTATCCATCTTTAGATAATCTCAAATAATTCTTTTTTACCTTCTTTAATCTTCAAATCAAGAGGATTCTTAAAACTCTTTTCTGAAAAGCAAAGGCGTTAATTTAGATGTTGAATTTCCATGTGTTATTTGCGGACTACAATGTAAATATTTATGTAAAGGCTTTTCCTACGTAATTCTCCGTTTATTTAATAGATGCTGAAGGTATATTTTGTTAAAAAGGCCAAGCTGTAATAAAACCAAGTTATTAACATAAACAACTTTGTTTTGTAATGAATGGTTAAGGTTGGCTCCTCTTGTATTCACGAAGATGATAATTTTTACTTTCCCAATAAAAGACCCTAGTAGTTGCTAGTAGCTGATGACTGTTTTAGCTATGGTGACAAATGAAGAAGAAAAAAGGAAAAAAAAAAAGAAAAAGGAAACTTATAATTTATTACTTTCTTATAGATTACATGTAGACAGAGACGTTCAAGGTTTTGGATTTGGAGAAGATAGAGCAAAGCTGAAAAATAAATAAGAAAAGGAATATCTGAGCACCTGAGAGGGAACTGCAGTAGTTTAGGCTCCACCTTGAGCTAGTGTAGGCTTAGGAGGAGCTTTGCTTACTAAAGCAGTTTTCTTAAGTGAGAAATGTCTCAAGAAAATATTTCACCCATGAATGAATAGGTGAACCCCTTAAAAAAAGTGGTATTTATAATAGAAATTCTGAGAGAGAGATACAGTTATGCCAGCAGGAGTTAACGCTGTAGAAAATACAATTAGTTACAAACAATGAAATGTAAAAGAAAAAGTAGTAGTACAGGTTATTTTCTTGTCCAAAATGATGTACTAGTTCTACTGATCCTCACTAAGTGCCTGTGATAATTTGTCTTAGTCTCACATTACAAGAATTACGTAATTATACAGTTTTTCAGTATTATTTACATTAAGGCATTTGCAGGAAGTCTTTGAATATTTATCATCACAATCAAAGTCTAATTGATGTATATTTGAAAACCTTGATTGTCTTTAGAGAGTGAAACTAAATGCAGCTCTCTAAGCAACTGGCATCATGTTGCTAACATCATCTCTTGTTTCAATTATGTTCCCCACAATTATTTTCCCTTATTAGATATATCTGTATAAACTTTGCGTATCTGTATAAACTTTACCATACGTATAATAGCTTTAATTCTAGCACATAATATATTTAAATGTACCTTGTTAGTGGCAATAACTAGATAGCTAAGATTTTATCAATGTTTTCTTTGCATGTTTACATACAAGTCTCGTGGGTTCTCTATTCTCTTTGCATTCCTCCTTGTCCCCCCACCCCCTCAAAGTTTTCCATACACAGAATTCTGTTTGTGTTTGAACACTGTTAACTTATTTTTGTTAATTGGTGTTCTGTCAGCATGTATCTTGCTCAATTGCTTTTTTTTCTCTTCATTCCTCTTGTCTAATCAGGGAGCTAAGGTAAACTGAGCCGCTTGTTCTGCACGTAGCTGATTCTTCCCCTTAATCATCATGGCTGGTTTGAACAAACAAGCAGAACTAATCTTGCTTTACACAATGTATGTAACTCTCCTTCGCCTTATTAAAATGTCTGTTTTTTGGGGGTTTTGTGGTTTTTTTTTGTGCTCAGAAAAGCACAAAGATGTATTAGCAGAGCACTTGCTAGTTATGAACTCAGCCAGTGCCTTGGATTACAGGAAATGTGCCCAAGATCATGCAGAAGTTAATGAGAATTATATCTCCCAGGAAGCAAAATCCATGGCATTGCCATTCTGCTTTGGGCACTTGGCCATTATGAAAATCTGGTTACAACAGATACCTACGCATAAAATGTCTGTTTTCCAGAAACAACATGAAAGAAATTTATTTTGGAGGCAAAAATGCCTGAAAGCAAATTATGAGGTTGGCAATCTTTAAAAGGGACATGTGATACGAAATAGTCCATGGCAGGAGGAGCCTGACTTTCAAACACCCACTCTACAGTCGGACTTGGATATTTTTTGCAGAGAACTCTGACTTTAATGAGAAAACATGTATGGTAGACCTGTCTGTACATACAAGATGCAGTGTGTAGAGACAAGAAGGTATTGGGATTGGCATCTGTACCCAACCAGACATGTATTTATAATGTGGCAGGAATAAAAAAATGTTGCAGGTACTTGGTGAATTTCTGATGATGCTTGGATTTATATTGATAACTGATTCAAAGGACCAAATACTCAATTTAAGAGTTCAAACTGAAATAAAGAAATAAGGGAAGAAACAAATGTAAAAGAAGTTCAGATCTGGTAAAACAGAACAGTAAACCTGAAAAATAAGCCATGAAGAAAATTGTCTTAGAACTGTGGCTATACTTGTGAAAGTGGAGAAAATCATGACTTTGAGAATTATGTGGTCCTTCCTGAATAAAGTTCTGCAGGTGAAGGTGGATATGCCCCTCCTTAGCTCTTTCTAGGGTCTATCCTGTGGTATTTAAGATTAAAATTGTGAAGCATACAGTTGGTTGTTCAGGGGAGTTAAAATCTTGGCAAACTAGGTTCTTGGAACCTTTCCATTTGAATGTAATTATTTAAGGATCTCATAAGGGATATCGTTAGAAATTAAACAGCACATTGTTCATAATTGCCTGGACAAAAGAATGTTAAATACTTACAAAATACCCTGCAAATTTGCAGATGCTGCCTCATGGTCCAAGATACATATCTGATAGAAGCTTTCATCAGTGAAATTCAACCTTCGTGCAACACAATTGGAAGCACATTTAATCTCAGCTTCAATATTTGTTTTACTCTTGCTCCTTTAACGTTCTTTGTCTTTGATAGCTTTTATATACGGTTTTCTAACCATACTGTTGTACGTCTTACTTTCAACACTACATGCTATATATGAAGTGTAACTTCTCGCCCTAACTAGTCACTTTGCAGCTTACCATACCCTTTTTCCTTTGTCCTTAAATCCTGTCATCTGAAGGTGAAGAAGTATTAAGAATCAGTATTGTGTTGCACATGTTACTGCAGAAACAGCTGTTTGCATCAGAAGCACTTGTCATGAGTGTCTATCCATCAGATTGCTGAGAGGAAGGTCTGGCAAGTGTATGTTGGGGGGGAATAAACTGTAATTAATATCTGCTCGTGACAAATTCATACTATTTCCCTACATTTGTAAGCTTCCAAGATCAAAGGTGAAACACAGCAATAAATGCTCATGAGTCAGGACCATTATGCAAGTTGCAAATTTTCTGGCATGCCCTTCAAATGGTCTCTTTACCTCCATCTATCTGAGCTTTTCTCTTCAATTTCTTTCCTTCTCCTCCCATCTTTCATTCATGTTTCTTTCCCCTCCTGAGTTTCCTTCTATTCTTCCTTGCTCATTTTATATTTCAGGATTGACAGAAACAGAGCCAAGTTACACCTTCTTAGAGGAAAGCTATTGTGGCTAATCTAACATGTAAATTTAGTTTGATATGTAAAATTCAGTGAAGAAATTATACAGCCTGGCAGAGTGGAAAAAAAGGCTTCATAAAAAATGTAATTAAACAAATCACGGCATTGAGACCTTCACACTTCACCTCATTTTCCCTCTGATTTGATTATTATTCTGTGAGGATATTTTCTGTGGTATTACTCGCTGTTAAGTGTCCCATTTTAGAAATGTCAAAACACTAAGTGATTGCCTCAAGGAAAATATTCTTCTACTCTCTAGCTTCCCATTTTATGACATAATGGAAGTAAATTATTGAATATACATGCATTTCTCGGTTTTGTCATCTTGAATTTATGTGGTTTGTTGAAACAAAAACTTTAGCTTTTGGGGGTAAAAATAACACATTTATACACTGCATGTAGACTTCTTTATAAAGTAAAATTAAAATTATTCTAAAATAAGAAATACTGAATCAGTTTTACAAAAGTCGATTGTTTGATTTCTGGGTACTTGGTGCAGTTGAAATGGTTTCTTTTTTTTATCCAATGCTAGTTGACTTTAAATAAAATATAAAACAAAGCCCCAAATTATTTCTAGAAGGAGTAATTGAAGACTGTTTTAAAAAACTCAACCAAATATGCCAAATGATCATTTTGGCAAGCTATTCCAGATGTTTTCTACTTCCAGAAAATAGAATAATGATGTATTACTAATTAGTGTCTTTTACTACTGTCTTGACACCCTTTGGTGGAAGACTAATGAAACTTTCCAAAAGAAGTCCGTTTTTCTCTTCTGTCTTATGCTGTACCCCTGAAGACTTTGGTTCAAGACATCTTTCTATCATTTTGCCTCATTCAAAGTTTGGATTCAAACCAATATCTCCCATCTTCCTGGAGTTCATTTTGAAGTACCTTACATAGTGTGAGGACTGTGTTGGTGGTTTTCTGGCAGAAAAGTTAAAGTATGTGTTCCGTGCCTTATGGTATGTTGTAGCATGAGAACATGTAGAGGTGTTCAAGACTGCAGAGCTTACTGGGACGGTGTTGAAGGATGGTGTAGGTTGGAGATAGCCAGAGGCAGTGAAGCCTTATTCAGTTGCCTGTCTTGAACAGTACATGCTGTGGTCAGTCCCCTGATGCACACCTGGCTGTTGCCAAATATGCAGCAAGAGAATACAGATTATTAACCATTGTAGTTCAGAGCTTGTGCTCGCTCCTTCTCACCATATTATTTCACTGGTTGGACATATACTCTGTCTCTCCTTTTGGAGTGTTCTGCTTGTATACAAAGTACTTGAATATTCATTGGAACTGCTAACTCCTGCCTTCTCTAAGCTAGAGAGTCATTCTCTAGTCCCATGAATACATAAGTAGAACAGCTTCAAACAGGATGAATTAATAAATCAGTGTTTCATCTGTTAGGGTTGTGCTCTCAATAATGCCATTGCAAATGAAAATATTTCCATTGAATCTGGGAGCTGTAAAAGAGTGGTAAAGGTACAAGAGGAGACCCAGGCTCCACGATCGTACGTTCAGTCGTGTTAGTTGAGCAGATGGTGTTTAGGGAGGCGTAGAGAAGACAAAAGGCTCCAGGGAAATTGAATTAAAAACTCTTAAGCCAAGGAAAAAAAAAATAAAAATTGTACACTAATTTTGTTTTTGTTTTAAGTGAGAAGAAGGTAAAGGTTCAGAAGAAGGAAAAAAGAATGCAAAAAAGACCAAAAAAGAGCTAAGGAAGGTATCATATATGAGTATGATCACTGTAAATGAGAAAAATATAGCAGGTAAGGAATGTAGAAACTGCAGAGGAAGACCGATGGAAGGGCAAAGACAAGTAAAAAAAAGAAAGAGAGAAAGTATCTAGCCAAAGAGTTTCTTTTTTCCCCCTCATTCTATTCCACGTGGTGAGGCACTCTGCACTTTAATCATCTTAGGCACAGCAGATGTAGGTTCCTGGCATTGCACAGCATCAGGCCGTGATCGCTGGCTGTTTTTATTAGTAAGGTATGCACATGTGTATCCACAAAGGAATCCCTTCAAGGCCTAAATTTTAATTGTTTGGATTTTTTTTGCAAATAAAACAACAAACTGTCACCAAATTTTTGTAGATACCATATTCCCCCTAAGCAATCAAGGTGATGAACCATTCAGAATTAACAGCGTGAGAGCCTGAATTGCCATTTTGTGAGTAAATTCTCATTTTAGTTTTCAAGACATTCTAGATCAGCAAGTGCTGATCCCTTAGGGGAAGAAAAATTATGGGCAAATGCATAAAATCCCAAAGCTGTCAAAGGTAATTTATTGAGTTTGTTGCTTCTCTTATATCAGATACAGGGATTCATAGACATTTTGTTGCACATATAATGACAACTTCCGAAACAAATATTATAATTTCCTTCCTTTCCAAAGAAGAATCAAAGGAAGTCTCAGTACCTCACTAGATCAGCACACTACATTTTTAATTGGCTGTCCACTGAAGGCAGTGAGAATATTTTTGTTAATTTAGAGACATTTCAAAGCCTACTGAAGTTAGTAGCTCATACTTCATAGAGCAGTGTGTTTCTTTTAACTTTGCAAATCAAGATGAGAAATTTGCACAAAAATTAAGAAAATGAGATTCAGTTTCATGAACATCCATATACTGTCTTCACTCAAATAGCTCTATGCCATCAAAGCTGATAGGATTACCCACGCAGCTAACGTATATAGGTGTGCTTTCAGTGGTGAAACAAGATAGAGCAATAAGTTTACTGTCTCTTGCTACGTTAATGTCTCAAACAGCATTCAGTTACTCCGAAGGTTTTCTTCTTGGTAATTGTCCTTACTCTCATGCTCTGTTCTACAGATTGCCTATGATGGATCTCTTTAAAGATGCCTAGCAAGAGGTTACAAAAATACTAATGACGTTTTTCAGCTCATAGTAAATCACTGTAATAAATATTTGCAGGTGGATGTTGCAATCATTACTTGTTCAAGCTTAATGAAGAGAGTTCAAAATGAAATTAATAACTTGAATTCTACTTTGAAATCACCTCTGTAAGTTTTCACAGTAAGTTGGAAAGGTTTATTTTTTTGTCTTGAAGATTGAAAAAAATCCCAATCTGAAAAAACCCATTTGGATTGGTGGAAATAAAACCAGCATTAAAATAACAAGTAGTTCATGTTTAACATGTAACAATCTGTTGCTGTGTGAAGATTGTGAGCCCTATTTTTTAGTAAGCCAGTTTATATAAACAAAGAATCTGTTACTTTTTAATTGTGCTGCAGTAAGAGTTTCGTGATTCCAGAATAGATAAGAAAATATAAACTATTTCCTGAGCTTCAGTTCTCTGATTTAGATCATTTTTTTAGAGTAAGAAAATATAAGAAAAAAACATGAAACCCATATGAAACTGTATTCCTGGTCTTTCCAAAACAGGGATGCATATTATTTTGATGCATATCTTTCAGTGGCTCTTCTCTCCTTTTCTTTCAGTGTCTCTTCTCTCCCCCCACTTATTTTTTTTTTTTAAATAAACATATATATATTATTCCTGGAACATTATTTTTATTCTTAGGATATCTTTCATTTCCCAGATCACCAAGTGATCATCTGTTATTCTTTCCTGATGATTCGACCACTCATACTCTAACTTCCCAGGTAGTGAGCACTTTCTACTCTAATGTTAGAAGTATTGTACTTTTGAGCCCAAATTTTGCGAACACTTATGCACTTTTGTGAACATTTGACAGCACTTTCTCTCTCTGAATAGTTCATTTTTCAGTGTGTCCCTCATGGTTTGAAAAGTTCTTTCATCCAGAAGCGAGAAAGATTAAAATAACAGAAAACCTTTTACTGTAAATAAGCATAATGAAAATACAACTACAGGGCTACAGAAAAATGTCAGTGGGAGTAAGGGCAAGTGAAGAAACAGAAATCATTTGTAACTCATAACCTGTAAAGAAGTAATACAAAAGATGCAAATGGAGCATTTTTTTTTTTTCTTCAGCAGAAGCTGTTGTGTGTTCTTTTTACAGCTGCATACCAGCACAGTATTTTTGATTGTCATTAAGGGATCAATCTTGTTCTGTCCCATGTTGCCATATGGAAATATTCTTCTACAAAATCAGTAAGGTTGAATTTCACTGGGATGAAGACCATCCATTCTTTTAGTATGGACCTGTATAGGACCCTATTTTGCAAAGATGTATGCATCTTTCTTTTAATAGTGCACTTTAAAAATCTGATTGTTTTTAGCAGTGCTAAGCAAAATATGTAAACCAGTGCAATGTTTGACTAAGCAGTATATTTATTTTTCCAGTCAAAGTCAAAGGTTTACAAAACTATTTAGAAAATAGAAAAACAGAAGGAACACAAGCCTTATTTTTTGAATTTGTTTAACGTTTTCAGAGTCTTATGTATGGAAATGTCATTGACTTCACTAAGAGAAA
This sequence comes from Haliaeetus albicilla, assembly GCF_947461875.1. Taxonomy (NCBI): domain Eukaryota; kingdom Metazoa; phylum Chordata; class Aves; order Accipitriformes; family Accipitridae; genus Haliaeetus; species Haliaeetus albicilla. Next base: position 10,545,512 of record NC_091496.1, read on the forward strand.
GAGTCTATCCATCAAATACAAATCATTATTCTAAAGCCTCTGTGCTTTCTTCCAGAAGTAAAAACTTTGTTTACCGTTGAAAATGATTTATATAGGAATCTAAAGAATAGTTAATAATTATGGATAATAAAAAAGCCATCCTTTCATTTCTGCTCAAAATAAATACTCTTTGGAATGGCAAGAGATTTAAATTTCACAAAATATTATTGAATGTTGCTGTGGTCTGTGAAAATTTTGTGCAGACTAGACTCTTATGTCAAAGCTTGTTTCTGTGGTCTTACTCATGTCAGTAAAGATGCCAAGGTTAAACTCTTCACCTTCAGTAACACAGATTATCACTGTTTGACTGTGCTTCTTTCCACTGTGAACTCTCTCATGTTAAATGCTACTGTTTTACAGATAAACTGTAATAAAATCATTATCAGGTTTGATACATTTAATCTACTTTCACATGCCAATATAAATCAGAACTTCTACAAATCTGTCAAATTATTTCATTAAGGAAGTGTAAAGTAGTTATGGCATGTTTCTGAGCTTTCTTTTCATAATGTCAAGTCACCATTTCACAGCATGACTGCTCAGTACAGCAACAGAATTATGGAGGTTAAAAGGGAGCTCTGGAGGTCCTCTGCTCCAGCCCTCTTCTCCACCCCACAATTAGGTCAGGACTTTGTCCACTGAAGTTTCTAATGACTCCAAAGATGGAGATTCCACAGCTTTTCTGGGCAACATCTTCCAGGGTGTGAAAAGGTTTTCCTTATATCAAAAATCTTTATGTTCAGCAAGTGCCTGTTGTCTCTCAGAACACCCCAGGGAGGTGTGAAAGGCAGGTGATGGGTTTTGCTGCCAGTAAGCCCTCTGGCTTGCTCTCAGGTGGGAGACCTGTCATTTCCTTTCATTTCCCAACTATTTTGCAAACAGCCAAAAATTCTTCAGTATCTTTATCAAGTCCTGGAAAATGGATTATGATTAAAATTTTGGGATCACAAAATTTTAAAACTAAGGTAATTATCCAAATATTTCATCATTTGTACTGCTGTAGTGAATATGGTGCCATTGCACTTTTACAGCATGTGGAATAGAGTCAGAAGAAATGGGCAACTTCCTAGGGGTAAAAGGGTAGCAAGCAAAAGCAAAAACTAATTTATGTAGTGCTTTGCTTTGGTGATGATTGTGCTCTTTGTAATGGCTATTATTAAATGTCTTTTGTGATACTCTTTGTATCACCCCCGAAGGTGGGTATGAGCAAGAGGGACTCATGTCACTTAATACTAGAAGTCTCCAATATCTGTAGTGGAGGTAGTCACCTGAGGCTACCTACATGGTCAGTGGAACAAAGCAGGCCTCTTTAGAAAGGGCGCTATTTATCTCATCCTGAAGTAGACATCTAAAATCAGTCAAATTAATCACACCTCTCCAGTGACTATAGGGGGAGGGTCAAAGGTATCCAGCTCTGATGCTGCACATTTGGTCAGATAAATTGCAGGATTTTTAAAAAATTTTGGGTGTAGTGGATAAGGTCAGTGCCAAACTGAAGTCTTATCTCCTGGAAGACTGAATTATGCTCTGCACCGCATGGCACTGAATTTGATGTCTGCATTTTCTACTCCCAATTTGTAACAGTTTAAGACCCTATAGTGGTATGAGATTTGGGGGGGAAGTTAATGAAGCCAGAATTTGGTCTATGCTTACATTAGCATATATAGAGCAACAGACAATTCATGGCTCAAGTTCTAAAATTATTAATAAGTAATTGAAAGTTATCTTAAATAAAAAGTCAGTAACTTTTAAGCCAAAATGAAAAAGGTAAGGGGTGTCCAAATGCATAATATGACTCAGTAGTTTCCTTTTAAATAATCTTCTGAGCTAGAATGTATGATATTTTAATATTATATTCTACAGTAATATTAGTATAAATTTCTCTTGTGAAAAAGGAAAACACTTTGTCTTGGAATTCACTTGCATACAAGTGAGATGTCATGGCACTACTAGAGGCTGAATTTGGAAATCATTTCCTCAGATCAGTGCTAGTAAAAATCAGACTATTGAAATATTGCCAATATTTTGAAGAAGCAAGAATGTAGTACCTTGTATGCTTTGTTCACAAACACTGCTATAATTATGCTTGAACAAACAGTAAAATCATGCAAGGTGAAATATTGCAAGAGAAAATTCTTGCAGGGGCTATGCTTAAAGATACTTCGGTGATCAGTAAAGGACAGAGATGATCAATAACAACTTTTGATCAGTTTTTTCCTGTGAAACATGAGAAGGACATGGACCTGTTGGAGCAAGTCCAGAGGAGGGCCACAAAGATGATCAGAGGGCTGGAGCACCTCTCCTGTGAAGACAGGCTGAGAGAGTTGGGGTTGTTCAGCCTGGAGAAGAGAAGGATCCAGGGAGACCTTATAGCAGCCTTCCAGTACCTAAAGGGGGCCTACAGGAAAGCCAGAGAGGGACTTTTTACAAGGGCATGTAGTGTGATAGGACAAGGGGTAATGGCTTTAAACTGAAAGAGGGGAGATTTAGATTAGATGTAAGGAAGAAGTTCTTCACTGTGAGGGTGGTGAGGCACTGGCACGGGTTGCCCAGGGAAGTTGTGGATGCCCCATCCCTGGGAGTGTTCAAGGCCGGGCTGGATGGGGCTTTGAGCAACCTGGTCTGGTGGAAGGTGTCCCTGCCCATGGCAGGGGGGGTGGAACTAGATGGTCTTTTAAGGTCCTTTCCAACCCAAACCATTCTATGATTTTATGACTCTCTGTAACAGTTATTTCTATAATTAGTTATATAGTGCCTGAGGATGACCTTGCACTTTCTTAGAGCCATGAATGGAATACCGGAGTGTATTGCCCACAGTAATTAAATTCTTGTCACCCATTGCACCACCTTTTCTAGCATAAATATACAACCACACTTACATATGGTGTATGAGCCATACAAGACTCCACTGGACTCCAGGGCAGAAGATGAAGCAGCAAATACTCAATGTCATATTTTGTAACATTACAAAAAACAGCCATATGCTATAAAAATAAAGTGAAATTAATCCATTGCAGCCTGATTCAGAAATTACTTCCATCATCCTGAAATAGCTACAAGATTTTACAGTTATAAGCTGCTTTCTCATGTAAATGAAGAAACTAAAAAACTGCTTACAAATACTGAAAAATGCCTTGTTTTACCTTTATTATAGTTTCTATTAACTGCAAATGAGTGAATTTTGGCTCAATAACTGCTCTTCTTGTCTATCATTAGGAACCACAACTGTTTATTCCAATGCTCATCATTTTTAAGGACAGAAAACCCAGGAATATTAATCTTATTGGAAATTTCAGAAATGTAGGTATTGATTTCATGCATTGGAAATTTCTGCTTATCTTTCACTAATGGCAGTTTGAAAAATGTGGTAGATGCTAAAATAGCTTCTGAGATACATTATAATACAGAGGTTATAATGAAATAAGCAGAAACCATTATCAGAATGACTAGAGATTTTAATTTCTCGGGCCAGACATCCATTAGTCTATAGGACATTGCTGCTACAAATTTAGCCTTCTTGAGAGAGGCTGAAACTGAGAAAGACCCTTTAGAAATGCACACTTCTCGTGAAACTCAAAACCTTTTTGTTCCACAAGGGATCTTTACCTTGTTACAATCGTTACTCTGTAATTGCTAAACTACTTTAAAGTGGCTGTAGAGTACTTGCAAGGCCCTTTTTTTTTTTTTTTTTTTAAGATTACTCTGGATAAGGAGAGTTTCCTTAGAACATTCTTGTAGTCATACTGAGTCTTTCACACTGCTAGCACAAGGAATCAGTTAGTAGGAGGCCCTTGCCATTACTATTTCCCAGCCTCCAGGAAATCCCCAAGCCCTGTGTAGTCAGTGTATGAACTACTGCAAGTTCTGAAGCTGCTTTTATCTGAATGCTGTTCAGGCTTCCTTCTTTGCCTTTAAGAAAAAGACTGTATTTGTTTCTTGTTTCAGTGTCTGCATATGCCAACAGGAGCCTCAACATACCTCTTGCAGGTTCTGTCTGGTGAGGTCAATCTATAAAAGTACAAAACTAAATGAAGATCAAATGAATATAACACACAAGTTCAAGAGCATATGCGTAGCTTCCTGACTTCAGCTCACAAATGTTGCCTGATTAATTTTTAAAACAGTCTTGCTTGGGCCTGCTGGCTTTTCTAGAAAATTAAATATTAAGAGCTTACGAATCCTCTTATCCCAGCACCTCCATTTTTCATCTTGCTGTGGTTAGTGCCTTCTGAGATCTTCCAAATGAAAGCTGTAGGCTGAATGGGCCTCCATGCCATTTCCTCTGGGATTATGAGGGGTGGTGTTGCCATTTTGTCCAATTTGTTAAACTTAAATGCTGGTGTCAACACCTGAGTCTGCTGCAGTTTCTCAACATCCACACATATACTATGAAATATTTATGAAACCATGGCAGACATGAATGTCTGAGCTATCAGCTGAGATCCTCTTGTTGTCTATTTTGTCTTCTCTTTCCCCACTTTCTTCACAACATCATGTATTCCTCTTACAAAAATGCTGATCAAAAAAGACTGTGTTTTTTCCCGTCTATGCTATGTATATGCTGGCCGCATTTGCAAAATTTTTGTATCTCCTAGGCATTTTCTTGGCTTATTTTCATTTTGACAGTGTATGCAACTGTGTGTGTTGTTTTTGCTGTGCTACTGCTTTGAACTCTGCCTGCCTTACTGCCTCAGGTCTTTTTTTTTTTTTTTAAGTATTTTGGATACCGTCTCATGCAAAAATGTTGCCATTTGTGATAAGCCTCATTCTATGAGATAATTTCTTTTGATTCGTAAATTTTAGTTTGCTTTATCAAGGGTTGATACTAATAATTGTAAATATTCTTTCTCTGTTTTATATTCTTACTGATCCAAATTACAATCTAATTTTTATTAGGGACTTATCTAGCCTCTGCAAATTGCAAGACTGTCTTTTTTAGCTCAGATGAGGTTCCATGTGTGGTATCATATGCCACATCATTTTCAAATTCTCCTTTGGCCTTATTTTGGTACCTTTTCTGTTTTTTTTTTCCTCCCTGGTTTTATGTTACATCTCTATTAATTTCATAGTAATTCTTTTCTCCTTTAGTTGTCTGAAAACTCTTGAGCACATCAGGTGCCTCAGAACCAGCAGTTATGGGACATCAGGCTCTCCTGATTGCTTTTCTTTCTGCTGAGGATGACTGCTTGCAATGAGAGAGTCTAGTCTGGGCAAATTTGTGTTACCATTGTCTTCCAAATTCCCCAGGTTTCAGTGCTTGTGGAACTTTTAACAGCAAAATCCTGCCAGTGCTCTTTGAAATTTTCCTTGTGAATGTGTCTGTTGTGGGGTGGAATCCAGTTACTTGCTGGTTTTGGTGCTTCCAAGAAATCTGCCTGATGCTGTGGCCTCCAAAGTTGTATCTCTGCTGACGCCAGTTTACTGGCCTTGCATGGCACAGGTTGCATCCCTACTGCTAAACTTGCTCATCCTCCTGCAAGAGGGAGCCTTGTAGGGATGAGGGTCTCTTTAGCACTGTCCCCCAAACTGACCAATTTTTGGCAGAGGTAATATCAAACCAGGATGCATGCTAACAGTAAGACAGGATGGATAGTCATGGACCAGTGCTTGAGTCTGTTCCATGACCCTATTTGTTTTACTAGGCTAGAAGTAGTGTCAATAATGTGTTGAAATCATATATACACAAAGTTCAACTGTTAAAGATTCAGTTCTGCAGGAGAAGGGGCTGATTTGCTCTCAGGAGCTGAAATAACAGTGTTGCCTCACTTTATAGTCCCAAATATCAAGCAGTTAAGCATTCCCCAGGACAGAGGGAATCCCACATTCAAATCTCTTTTAAACCTTATTTGGAGCAAAGGTTTGAGCTTTGATCTATCTCTGAACCCTTAGGCTTGCTGAGTCAGTCTGTCTCTATCAGTAGTCCAATGAATATTTAATTATTGAAAAGTGGAGTAGTGCTTACAGAACACATTATAGTGTATAGTTGCAGTCTTCCAGAGGAAAAATGATTATTTCAGTGGGTCTAATTTTAACACCTGAATTCTTTGCTAATTTATCTGAAACAATCTAATTCACTGAGTACTAAGGGTATATAGTAATTGAAAGATGGGAGAGGGTTGTGAACACTGTGTGCTAGGGTAAACTGAAGGTATCTATCTTGCCTTCCAATTTGGCTTGTTTATAAGGAATTCAAAAATAAATGCTTCTGACATGTTTCTCTTTTCTGCGTTGCTCTGGAACATCATGTGCCTTTGGCAGTTTGCTGTTCTGGTCTAAGTAATTCCATTGCTTTTGCAGCTTTAATCCTTTAAGGAAGTTTAATTTCAGCTGGTTTTTTAGATTGTTCACGAAGACATCCTTTAATTAGTATGAGTGTGAACTGGACTTTCCTGTGCAATTGAGTGATTTATAATTAACATTCTCAGTTTTTGTTGAGCTGCAATAGTACTCTACATTCTTCCTATTCAGTTTTGCTTGTGACAGTTTTTTCTTCTGTTCTTTCAAAGTTATTCTCATTTGTGTTCTTCTGTAAAAATACAGTAATTATACCCTTATGAATCACAACCTCTGCCCTGTTAATTACAATTAAGGGACTCCATACATTATTACATTTAGATTTCTGTATAATTCAAGACAAGAAGAAACAATGTGGTTTTTAGAAGCTGACATTATTTCCTCATCTCCTCCTTCTTTATTATACTGCTTATGTCTGCAAAATTCAAGAATCAGATGGAAACTAGAAATATCCAGTTCATAAAACTCCTATTCAATCTTCATGCTTTTAAATAGGAGAACCTTTTTTAAAAAAAAGTTTGCATAGGTTTTTTTTCCCACCATACTTTTAGTTTGTCCTCTATGAAGTATTCTGTGCAATAATAATGTGATGACCTGCTCTTCTTTGTTCCTGGAACTGTCTAGGGAGTTCATGTAGTGAAAATTGTCCCTTCGGCTATGTAGGGCTAGAAGTCAATCTCTGTGCACATGTGGGGAGAAAAATCCTCGAAAAACAACACCACAAAAAGCCTTTATATTCCTGTTGAGCCAGAGAAGATCAACTGATGGAGAGCTAGCTTGCCTATTTTTGTCAGAAAGTCCTTTTTGTGCAGGTTTTTTCTTTGGTTTACATTTCTTTCTTTGTTAGGATAAAAGCAATTACGAGAAAATTCAGGAAAGTACAGACCTCAAAATTTCTTTCCTTTACAGGAAGCAATCTTCCTGGGTGATCAGTTGCCTGCAGCAGTGAATCAGACCTGCTTCAGGAGGTGAAGGAGTTAGTGTTGTTGCCCCTTCTAGCTGTGAACCTCCACCTTTCTCAGAGCTAGGCCAGAGGAGCAGATGGCCCAATAGCTCAGTGGCAGCTCTGCTCACTTCTCCCTTCCCTTGAGTGTTTGAGAAAGTTTTCTTTCCCCTGTTTCCTCCTCTCTTCTCCATCATGCACAACTGGGGATGGCCCAAGGAGTGCAGGAACTGCCCTTCTCTGTTTGGCTGGAGAGCAGTGTTGCTGCTGGTGGTGTTACCCTGCTCACAAGCTACAGGAAGGACAAAGAACTGGCCAAGCGAAGCAAATAAGAAGGCAAGGAAAAATAATGAAGCAGTCTGGAGGAGAGATTTGACAGGAAGATGAAGCACAAGAGTAGTTGCTGTGAAGGCAGTTTTCCTCATCTCTACAGATGGTCTTCCTGCTATCCTGCTAAATGCAACGAAGACTGTGTTTAATGCTTGCTACTCAGGCGTGTGGCTTCAAAACTGATCGCCTACTTTACTGACTTTTAAACTATGCCTTGTGGATTAGTGGAGAAGCACACTGCAGCATCTTGGAGACCTTTATTCTTGTGCGTGGGGTATTTGGAGCCTGAAGAGTGGACCAGTCCCCCTGGTTTCAGTTGACTGACTGAGGGATGAACTGTAGTTTTCCAACAGCACTATTACTGAAGGCAAACATAAAGAATATATTCTATTGAAAATATAAAAGTAATAGGATAGCTGCTGTATTTAGAGACAGGTGCTCAAACATAAACAGCTATCCCACAATTGATAGCTACCTGTTCTCAAGTTTAACTTCATGTAATTCTTCCTCTGCTTTCTTCAGCTAAAAAGCTCTCAGGATATTTGCACAGTGTCAGCTGGTACTCAGAAATCAACAAGTGTCATCCTGATATTGCCTCCAGCCTGAAAACCGATGCTCGTTTCATAACAAATATGTTTTTATTTGTCTTTTACTCCCTGGAAATCCAATGAGAGATCCACCCTTCCCATAAATGTGTCCTATAAATCATAAATTTGACACTTAAACATGATGTGTATTTTTAACTCAGTACCAAGTAGACTTGGTTTGTAATGAGGATTTAGCCAGGAGCAACCTCTTTATGAAAGGCAAATTCAACACCTAACAGGCTTTTTACTGAACTAATTATAGTTTGATATGGCCTGGTGTGAATGAAAATTTTTCTGAGGTCTGATGGGGTGAGTTTTGTATCTCAATACTAAGCTCTTTAAACATACAGATTTAAATTTACTTTTTGTATTTATAATATAAAGGAGAAAAAGAACTTCAGTTTACTACTATCTCTCAACAGAGAATCAGGGATGACAGTCATTAAACACATTTGGGATAACAGCATTTTTGGAGGTGCTAAAGGTACCTTGCAGGTTCTGAGGAGCATCAGGGAAATCTGGCTGCCAAGATCAAGAGACTGAATGTGAACTTCTTGTTTATATTCTTCATGTGATTTCTAATCCCAGTTTTATGATGGGAGATCCAGAAGGTAAATCAGAGAAATATTAGTTTGTTTTAGTTTTCATTCTTGATATTCATAAGTTTTAATTCGACTTCTGCATTTCTTCAGTGATAATTGGAGTTGGGGATGGTCATGAGGTAGCTTATTGATTCTGATTATCCAGCGGATTGGACAGCACAGGAGATACTGATATGACAACAACCAGATATATTCTCATACTGCCAATTTCATAAACAGGGATGAGTGACTGGAAAGACAAAGGAATTGGCCAGCTGAACATGCTGGCCTGATCCAGGGCCTGGCTGCATTGCTTCCTTGTCAGCTGGGTTCCCCCCATGCACCATTGTACAGATCTGTTGCACAGTTCTGACTTCTCTGCCTGCTGTTGGGAGACATATTTAGCATCACTGTGGTCACTGTCCAACCAGCTGCTAACTTTGGGTATTTTTCCCAAGGGTTCCCTCCCTATTGCCCTAAAAGATAGCAAAGAAATTCAAATTCTCTCTTTTTTTTTTTCTTTTCCCTTCATCCTTTTCCCCTGTGTTCTAAGCTTCTTTATGGCTGGGAAAGTCAGAGATAAATTAATTATGTGTAAATATTGTGTCACAGTTATGTTCGGTAAAATAATGATAATCTGCACTTCATTAAGCAGTTCACTTTATAATCTCCAAAAGAGAGGGAGGAAAGAAAAGAAAATCTTGTCTCTCTTTTACAGCCCTCAGTAAGGATTTAATAGCAGATGCTGTAGTGAGGTCTCCTACTAATAAGGTTTAATTGCATTTACGAAATATAATACAGCATATCTGCTAGATTACTGAGCTATAACTGGTCAAATAAATACAGCACAATTTGTGATAGCCATGTTTCAATGAAGTTTATTCCTTTCTAATTTGCAAAACCTAGTCATTCATAAGAAGTTTCCTTAGCACTGATGCCAAGTAGCTTCGTTCGATGGCATTGGATAAATTAATTTTATTTATGTAAAGACTTACATGCTGCTGGTGAACACAGCATCTGAATGTCTTGGAAACAGTTTGAGTTTGGTTTCACAGTGCATTAGCACTGTGGGGAAGTGTGCATGATTTGGTTTTACAGAGCAAAATGCTGGTGTATATGGATCCTTCAAGCTTTGAGAAATCCAGTGTCTGAATGTTTCTCATCTGGCCACAGGACAGGGTGAAAGCTAAGCCATGTCTCTACTATTGAGGCCAGACCACCAGCACACCTGGGGCTGAGTCCAGCAAGATGGGAGGATCCCTGGTAGGGAACGTGCATTTTTATGGGACATTTCTTCTGCTGCAGTGGACCATTACTGCCTATTTCATGCTCTGCATGCTGCAGGTTATGAGCCTTCAGTTGATCTACAACGAGCTATAGCAGGAGTATGGGGACACCAAGTGGGGTTAGAAGCAGTGGCACCAGGCTTTGGGCTTGAGGTGGTGGGGTCTCAGCATAGCAGTGTTATATGGGAGCTACATGCATCTTGTCACTGTGTGAAACTTGGCAAGTCTGTACCTAAAATCACAGCCCATTAGCTTCTGTGGTAAAAGTCCTCCTTACTTCATCAAGATTAAGAATAGATTATGAGTTAGCTCTTCAGCTGCATTTCTACAGGTAATTTACGTATGTCCAGAAGGTGCTGAGACCTGCTGGCAGAAAATGACACACTCCCTTAGAACTGAACTATTTCACTCAATGAAGTGAAGTGGTCACATCCATACCTGGCTCAGGCTAACTCCCACAACCTGCCCATTGGAGATTGCTTGGGATGGTGCTATTGACATAGTCAGAAACTAAGGCTAGTGATATGTCTAACATTTAAATGACATCAAGTGTTGAACTGCAGTGCCTAGAGGCACTCATGGCTCTGCTTAACTTGATATGGTCAAAGCCTCTGGAGCCTTGATAAAGTGTCTAACTTGAATGGAAAGTTTGTGCAGGAGTTGAAATTTACCCAGATGTTCGTGTTCCAAGATAACTTCACCTCTGTGACAGACATGACATTAATACTCTTTATTACTCACTTGATTGACTGTGACACCTTGAGGTGATCCCAGCCTCAAGGGAATATTACTTTGGGGGGGGGGGGGGTAAACATAAAGATAGTTTTAACAGTAAGGATATCTTTTAGTTTTGCAGTGGTAAAAGTGAAAAAAAAAAAGCAAAGATATAAATCTTGACTTTGGTGAATCTCATTTTGGTAGAATCATCACAGAATCATAGAATGGTTTGGGTTGGAAGGGACCTTAAATATCATCTAGTTCCAACCCCCCTTGCCGTGGCCAGGGACACCTTCCACTAGACCAGGTTGCTCAAAGCCCCATCCAACCTGGCCTTGAACACTCCCAGGGATGGGGCATCCACAACTTCCCTGGGCAACCTGTGCTAGTGCCTCAACCACCCTCACAGTGAAGAACTTCTTCCTTACATCTAATCTAAATACCCTCACAGTGAAGAACTTCTTCCTTACATCTAATCTAAATCTCCCCTCTTTCAGTTTAAAGCCATTACCCCTTGTCCTATCACACTACATGCCCTTGTAAAAAGTCCCTCTCTGGCTTTCCTGTAGGCCCCCTTTAGGTACTGGAAGGCTGCTATAAGGTCTCCCTGGATCCTTCTCTTCTCCAGGCTGAACAACCCCAACTCTCTCAGCCTGTCTTCACAGGAGAGGTGCTCCAGCCCTCTGATCATCTTTGTGGCCCTCCTCTGGACTTGCTCCAACAGGTCCATGTCTTTCTTGTGTTGGGGGTCCCAGAGCTGGATGCAGTACTGCAGGGGGGGATCTCACGAGAGTGGAGTAAAGGGGCAGAATCACGTGCTGGCCATGCTTCTTTTGATGCAGCCTAGGATACAGTTGGCTTTCTGGGCTGCGAGCGCACATTTTCATCCACCAATGCCCCCGAGTCCTTCTCAGCAGGGCTGCTCTCAATTCACTCATCACCCAGCCTGTATTTATGCTTGGGATTGCCCTGACCCATGTGCAGGACTTTGCACTTGGCCTTCATGAACTTCATGAGGTTCGCACAGTCCCACCTCTCAAGCCTGTCCAGGTCCCTCTGGGGTGGCATCCCTTCCCTCCAGCATGCCAACCGCACCACACAGCTCGGTGTCATCGGCAAACTTGCATCCAACATGTTCTGTTGCTGCTGGCCGAGTCACACAGTTAAACTAGGAGAGTTAGAGCTGCAAAATAAGCTGTTCAGTTGAATGAAATGAGCTTTATGCAGACTTGTGCTTCAGAATTAAGTCTGTAGAAAGCTTGTTGTAGCAATGCAGTCTTGCAAATGCTTTTTACTGTCCCTTTTGATGTTCTCAGGTACAGAAGATGTCAGCTTGAGAGAAGAACTGTGCTTGGCATGGAGTGATGTTGGATATATGAAAAATGAATTTGTATTATGGCACTGTATTCCCCTTGGAACATTAATACAGGAAGTGCAAGCTATTTTATTAAATCATGAATTCCAGCACAGAATCTGTCAGTTCCCCCAGGATGTTGTATTTTTAGCACCGCAAAGTTGCTTGTCATGCTCCCACATCTCACCTGCAAATTGCGTGCGAGAAACAATGAAAAATAGTTTACCAGTGACTAGCATGTGTTAGGTGTAAACCTCCATCCAATTATAGCAGCAAGACCCTTTAAGATTAAATTTTAGTTTAGTCCAAACTGCTGTATTTTCTGAGGCTAGCTGACATGATGCATTTTGGTCTATCCTATAATCTAAGATGGAAAATTAATTTGCTGCATATTTGTGACACATGCTTCTTGAGAAGAATTGAAATTGAAAAAAAAACCACAAAAACACCAGAAAACAACAACAAATGATCTACCTGTTGGCACATGCATTTGTTCAGTCATGGATAATCGGGCTGACGTTTCCCTGTGAATATTTCACAGCTGGAAGTTTTGGTCTCTGTCAGGAGAGGCACGCACTCTATACACTTCGGGTCACTTAAAATTCCTCAGGCAGAGAAAGAGTCCAGGTGTCTAAAAATCTCAAGAGATAACTCATAAAAACTACTTGAGGGACATCAGGACCTGCTGTTTTATGTTATAGCCAACTTTTATGTAATGTAGCCTTCAGCTTTTCAGTGACCCCACAGCTGTTACTTACACCATGGGGTTTTTTAAGACTTCCATGTGCTAAATCACTGAGAGCTAAACTGAAATCTACATAGAAACATGAAGTGTATTTTGTAGACTACACAGCTGAGTTCTCTGCTTTTCTCTCAGTGCTTTAAGAATTCTGATTTTATTTTTTCAATCCTGCCCAAATTACTGCCCTGGTGGACTGAGTCAGATGTTCAATATTATTATTATTATTCATGTCTCAAGGACATGATTCTTGCTTCCATCTCATAATGGTGAGATAAGCAACTTGCAACAAACATTCACATTGCCTAAAGAATTAGATAAATCATTGAAGGGTATATGTAACTACAAAAGGAAATAAAATAATTTTTTCTGTAACATTGATTTTACATTTTTTTCATTCATCTTGTGATTTTAAGTAAAGTGAAGGGTTTTCCCACTCTTAAAACCATAAGCAAGGGAAAGAGATGCTTATTTCTTCTTTTCTACACAGAAAAAGCCTGATGCTTTTGTTACTGATGTTGTTTTGGTTTTTTTTCTCTGATTTTTCTTAGCAGCATTTTCGCCAAGCACTAATGTGACATAATTTACAACAGTATTCATTTTTTGAGATCTTGTGTATCTGTAAACACCAAGTTTTCCTTCCTTTCCCACTGACTGATGATAAATAAACCAGGTGCTGAATTCTTATTTATTTTGGCATACCTGACAGTGGGTTACACTTCTGAAACTGTGCAAATATAGGCTTGGTTTCTTCCCTAAAGATCATCCTTATGATGAATACCTTACGGTAAATACAAGAAAAAGATGACAGAAAAAGGAGGATAACCATCCTTCCACAGTTTGTTCTTTTGGGGCAGTCACAGATCAGACAACAGGGAGTAACACTGGGGAAATGTTGGTGCAAGGTTGGTCTTGCCTCTAGTGTCCTTCCACATGGAGTTAGCCACCTAATGTGGCATCTCCAATCAATTCTTATTTCCCATCCAGCAGAAGAGCCTGGCCCCTCTGAGCAGTGAACCACAATAGCAGAAAAACTTTACCTTCCTTTCACTCAGGCAGCATCAATGGTCCTTCAGCCATGTCTACAGAAAGATGCTATAAGGCGTGCTCTTCTGGGAGCATCCTGTCCTTAGAGGCACGCATTTAGCCTTCTCCCTTTTATCTGAACTGCAAACATATTTAAATCCACCAGTTGGGAAGCAAGGCCCTGCGCTGATCCCAATGCCTGGGTATCATTTTCTTAGAGATAGGTCAGTTGCTCTTCCAGAGCTTTAAAAGATCCATGTGACATTGGGCACTGAACTGGGTGACAATGAGACAATTGCTGCACTGCAGAAAGATGCTTAACACTAACCCAGTTTCACAGTTGTGTATCTTGACTGACTTCCATGAAGTTATTTCTTATTTACACTGTTGCAAGGGAACAATTTCTTTTTGCAGAATGGTTATCTTATTAATTTGTTCCACTTCTGGAATTGCAGGTTGTCCTGAGAGAAATTCTTTTGTAAGTCAATATCACATTATTTTCAATATCCCTCTAGAAGTCCCAAATCTATCCTCATCCTGCAAAAAATTAACACCTGTAAGTAATTCGTTGTATGTGAATGCTCCCTTGAATTCCCTGTGTTCACTTATGTTTGAAGAAAACCCCATTGATTTCAGAAAAGTTTGCTAGACTCAGTCTTTTATTCTGTATGTTAGATACCTTCTCACACAGAAAATCACAGAATTGCTGAGGCTGGAAGGCACTTCTGGGGGTCATCTTCTCCGACCCCTCTGCTCAAGCAGGGTCACTACAGCAGATTGCTCATGCCCATGTCCATTAGGGTTTTGAATATCTCCAAGGAGGCAGACCCCACAACTTCTGTGGGCGACTTGTGCCAGTGTTCAACAATAGTCATAGTAAAAAGATTTTTGCTTATGATTAAATGGAATTTCCTGCATTTAAATTTGTGCCCGTTGCCTCTTGTCCATGCTGCTCTTTGGAGTCATCCTGGAATAGCGACAGACATCCGTTTCATTTGTAGCATTCTATGAAGTCATAAATGCAGGATTATACAGGCAATAACTCAAACGTTTTTGTGCTTTATGAGGTACTACCCACATTTTGGCTATGTAATATCTGCAACGGAAGGCCATGGTGTTTATTGAGCTACAAGTGATTTTACTGACTGAACAGGAAGTGCCACTAAGGTGTCATTATTTATTTCCCAGTGCTTCAATCC
Source organism: Haliaeetus albicilla (assembly GCF_947461875.1). Classification (NCBI taxonomy): domain Eukaryota; kingdom Metazoa; phylum Chordata; class Aves; order Accipitriformes; family Accipitridae; genus Haliaeetus; species Haliaeetus albicilla. The sequence goes on from NC_091496.1 coordinate 10,560,607, forward strand.
CTCCTTATGACTCTCAAACTCCCAGAATTTCAACACCTTAAAGCTTCAACTTAGTTTTTAAAAACACATTTTTAATCTAGTTGTATTTAAACTGCTCGTGATTCAAAAATTGCATTGCGAAGACAGAATGGGAAATGGAGAGTGAGGTATTGAGAAGACGTTCACCCCAATAGTTAAAACTCTGTTTTGGTTTTAATTCCTTAGGCAGTTTGTACTGTCTTTTAGCAGTAAATGACAAAATGGTAAATCACTACCCATAAAAGTTTGTCTTTAGATTTGTGACTTTGTGGCAGAGATCTTCGTATTGTGTGTTTGTTAGGTATAGTGTTGTCACAGTCCAGAACTAGGGCTCTGTTCACAGCTGTACTGTGAAGAAATAACCGGTGGTGAAAAAGAGGCACTTAGGGATTTAAACAGAAGAGACAAAAGTCTTGAATAAATGGATTAGGCCAAGAATTACTGTTTGTAGGGAGAAGCATATTAGAATAAAACAGTATAAATTTGGTTTTAGAATGCTTCATTTATGAACTTTTCTTTTGAAATTCAGAGCTTTCCTTGGAAAATTATAAAAAATATTTTGTTTTCTTGTTATGAGAAGATTCTGTAAGGGAAGAAGCCTCTTCAGTTGCACTGGCACTTGTACATGGTGCAGATCTGCTTCTGGTGATGATTTTACTTCTTGTGTAGATTGGTTAAAGAGGAGCAATTTTGATGTTTTTTTTTCCTGTTTTACTAAAAATGATCCTGTTACCTATTACTTTTCAACAGATTGCAACTTCTCATTCTCTACCCTTTATCTTTCCAAAGCAAGAACTGTATTTACTTTTGAAGTAGTGTGGATGATGCTTGCTGACGATGACTATTAAGGAATCAGCTGGAGCGCAGATATAGCTTATAGGCAGTAATCATTACAATTGTGCCAGTATAATTTTTTGGTATAGTTGTTTCATTTTGACAGCAGATATTCCAAAGGCTTCTTTTCTGAACAGCAAAATGGTAATAGTGAGTGACAGTGAAGAAAGGAAATAAAATATTTTTAAATGACAATACTTTTATTACAAATGTAATGACAAACTGCTCAAATGAGCAACAGCCCCCCCAATGAATAGTTTTTAAAATAAATAAATGCATCAATTTAAATCAAGTTTATCTTGATTAATGTGATTTTATAATTGTGAGAAATCTGATATATTAGGGATTTGTGAATATTCTTCTAACCTGTGAACCTTCTGAATTTGAGGGTGAGTCCTCATTCCATTATTTGTGCCACAATTGGCTGTTTCTTCTACTTTCAAGAAGGGATCAATTTTGTTAATAAGTAATGCTTACTCATAAAAAAACTGGTACTGACTTTACAGATACCCAGACATGCTGGAGTCACACACTGAACATTTTTGACCTTTTCCTTCATTTAATTACAATGTAGAAACAAGAGAATAGGAACATGGTAGTGAGGGAGTATCCTTCCTTTAGTTGAAATACATATATGAATTTATAGCTTGGAATGCACAAAGAAATTGTGGCAAGGTAACTCTGACCATTAGTCATTTTTAGTTCCAAATGTCCTTCAGTGTTGTAGTTCCCACTTATTAGCACTGAGATCGGTTTTAAAAAACAATTAACAGCAATGGTAATTTTTATTGATAATACATATTAACTAATGCTTCCATTGTACATTAAAATGTTACCAACATTTTATAAGTCAAGCAGAAATTTGGATGCTGAAAGTTGTTTCCATCACCTGAAGGAATGGAGGATAAATCAGGTAGCACTGATGGAGTCTTCTTTCTTTACGAAATCCTTATTCCCTGGATGTGATAGAAATTGAGCATCAAGAAGCAGTCTTCTCTCATAGTTAACCATTCTCTCTTTTCCCTTTTCTGAATGTCCTGGTACTTGTCTAGGTTGCATCTAGTCTCTACCGCCACATCATCCCTCAGCATTTTGGTCCCTCTGCTGATTCACCTCAAAACCTTCACAAAATTAAATGTAACAAATAACCTTTTGTATTTGGTATAGAAGACATTGCTGTTGCAGCCTTCCAATTGGGCAGAGCAGTTAAAGACATATGAAGGACAGCAGTGTTGTGCCTCCCCCATCCACCCTGCATTTATTAAGCAACCCAGAGTTATTCCTAAACAACTTTTGGGAGAACCATGAGTTCTGATTTTGTGAGGATGGTATTTCAATCTTTATGAGACCACAGTGCTCACACATGGCCGTACATGCACCCCCTGAACTTGAACTTGGCAGCAACTTTGCCGCTAATTCTAGTAGGAGCAGGATCAGTGAAGTGCCTACAGAGTGACTGCTGTAACCCCTTGTTCAGATGCTGTTTAGACACTGGGTGCTACGGGGAAGTGTGTCATGGGAGTTCAGTAGAGGAAATACCCATCTCTTCTATGCCTATGCTAAAATAAACAGGAATTCATAATCTCAGTATGTTGTTTTCTTGTAGCCCTGAAGTAATGTGCTATGGGAAAATACTATAAATTCTGGAATCTCTGCTGAGCCGTATCCCGTCCAGAATGTTCTAGGTTGCAGTTAAAAATATTTTTTTATTTCCAAAACTCATTGAAAAAATCATGTCAGTCTTTCTCTTATTTTAGTACCTAAGAATTTATTTTGCTTCATGAAAAATAGAGTATGAGAGACACTGCTAGAAGAGGTTCAGTGCAGGAAAAAGCATACTGTGATTAAGTAAAATTAAAAGCTGTACAAACAAGAGAGAGGAGTGTCACTTTTAAGCACTCTTTTCTTGTATCATTTCTTTGCATTTTCTTACCAACCATTTTCAGAAGGCACATAATGTGCTAGGTGGTCATAAGAAGCTAATAGATCAGCCAAGTGAGGCAGTGCCAAACTGCAATGTGTATTAGGCATAAACTCAAGAAACTCAGATTTCATGTGCTTAAAATGGGCACCAAAATGGTTACTAAAAGTAGAACAGAGGTGAAATAATTTTAGGGGCAAATCAGGAAGATGCTCCATTTCTTAATGAGTGGGATGAGCATTTGCAATATAATTTTGGCACAATAAATTCTGATCCACAGTTCTGTGTCCACAATGTTCCAATCAGTTGCTAAAATGAAGGGGCAATCAAATTCACTATGACAGAAAACTGGTAAGTTTTTAGCATTTTCTTGAAGTGGAGCAGATGATGATACACAAAATTTCTCACTGATTATGTGACCACAATATATATTATAATACATATATTACATTGGAGCACCAAGATCAAACCAGAAGTATCCAACATGTGAATCATTTATATGAAACTACTTTGAAATCCTTGTGTTATGTGATAGAAGCATGGTGCTAGTAACAATTCCAATCTGCAGTTGTAAGATGTGTGAGCTTTATTTCAGGTTTTAATTAGTAAAGAAGTAAGTAATTGGAATCTTGAGGACATTGGAAGACTTTATCAATAAAATGTATTAATCAGTCTTTTTTTTCCACTGAGAAAAAGAAATGACAAATTTTTTTTTCTGTAGCCTTTTGACTACAATATTTAATTTAAAAATCCATTTCAGATATATTTTAGTATCTCTTTTGCTATAATGTGTGATTTAATGTTTGTATCTATGAAGATTTGCTTTGCTATATATAAAATATATCTGTAAACCCCTGCTTCTTTGTGGATGTGTTCTGTCTTTGGGCTTTGTGAATATACATTAAAACATAAACTTCATTAGATACATTTTCATATAATTGGTTTTAGTTCTGTCTGTGAGGTCTTCTAAACCCTATGTTTTTTCATCATTTATAATACTGTAGTAGCCACCCGTAAAATGCCTTTTTCCTCCAAGTAGCTGAAAATCAATAATTACCTGTTTACATGGTAAACCAAAAAATGTGACTAATTGTTACTAAGGAAGTAGGGAAAAAGCAATCAGAAATACCTTATGGAGGACATATAAACTCTATCTGAAAAGCCTGCTCTCAGTATTTTCCCAGTAACTGCTGTGATCCAGTAGAGAAAACTGTTTGATCACTGGTACATGGTAATTTGTAATTGTTAGGCATTCAGTGTAATTAAAAATAAGCTCTATTTGTCAGATGCTATGACTGCAGAAAAAGGTATTTGGTTGGTTTGTTTCATTTTCATCCCATGTTTGTTACTTAAAATGCTGTTCTTCCTCTTTTACTAATTAGTTAATGTTTGCAAAGCAATTTGAAAACGAAAAGGACTAAGTACATCCTTGTTAGGCAAGTATTGTGAAGAAAATTTAATTATGTTTTTGACTTTCATTTCAGTGAGGAACATTTTCCAGCCAAAAGTCAAAGTTTGTGTTCATCCTTCCATTGACCTTCAGGCATTTAGTATTAATGGTGAAAGAAGAAGTGTTTTCTTTTTTCAGTTATTTCTCCCAACTGATGTCTTGTGACACAGTGGGTCAGTATTGAACTATACCAGAGGAGCCTGGACAGTAGACTTGTTCATTGGACTGCTAACCCAAAAGTGGAATGTTTTTATTCCCACCTTTGCCACTAATTTATGCCATGTTCTTAGCCAGGTCAGTTCACCGAGGTCAGTGCCCAACTTTTTTAAATATGAGAAGTGGTCACTGATGCTGTTCTTCGTAATGAAATGCTGATCTAAGAGAGATGTCCTGTAAAACCTTGCAATTTATTGTTGTGTGCATGGATTTATGGTAACATACCATTTCCCCTTTTTATCCACCTTGTGACTAGTAATATTAATAAGGAAGAAAATAGCTGGGAGCATTTTTCCAACTGGGTACCCTGGAAAATTTGCTTCAGAGACCTTTTCATTTTGAAGGCTCTTCTGCTTTTATTACTCAAAGTTGCTGATTCTCATTAGACATTAAAATGCAGTGGTTTTTGTTTGGGGTTTTTTAATACTTTCTGCCTTTCTGTATGCTGTGAGAACAGAAGGGAGCAAGGCAGTTTCTGCAGAACCAACCAACCAGTTGGGTGCATCATTTCCCTCTTGTGATGTTACTTACCACAGTGGTACATAGGATGAGATCCAGTTCAATGTCCAGATTCAGATTTGTGATGTTAGACGTTAGTTTAGAATGTTCATGTAAAAATAGATCTGTTTCACATATACTCAGAAAAGATCTCTCAGTTCTTGTTATAGTCAAGATCTAGTTAACAGAGGTCAGCAAACTTTGGAAAGCTTTTCAGCCATTCTAGGATAGACACCTACCATCCTATCAACTAATTTTCTCTCTAGACTCCACTGGTGACCACCCAACAAAGGCATCTTGTGCTATTTGATGTTCTTTAGGGAACGAAATTATCTGCAAATAATTGGGCTGGCAGATGTGACTCAGGATTGCAGAATACCTTCAGCCATCTGAGACAGTGTTCGTAGGCCAGGCAGGTTATCCCACAGCAGAACTCCAGCATCTTGTTCTTTCTCTAACTCTCCATTTCTTCCATTTGTTAGACTGGGCCATATGAAGGATAAACTTTGGGTGCATGATAGTCCTGTAGGCCTGAATGGGTTTAATGTCCGACAAGACAGGAGTTGTGACCTGTGAACACAATGGCACAAATCAGCCTCTTCAAAGACATAATTATCTCAACAGACAAGATGCAGCATAAGAAAATGTGTATTAATGCAACAGTCTGTACATATAGTCTTACCCAGAACTCTTGTTTGCTTAGTTAATCCAGAGCTCTTTGTTTTCCTTTTTCTCCCACAGAGGTTACAAGTCGGTGTCTCTCCTAGCAATGCCAGACAGACAGCCTTGTGTGGTCAGGGAGACTTCTGTAGAACTGACACTGACACAGTACTTGGTATCAGCCGTCTGAGGGCTATCAGAAATGTTTGTCAGCTTTCTGTGGCAAATTAGTCTCTTATCACCTCCATGTGGCAAAGAACATAAAAGAAAACAAGCAAAGTTTCTAAACATAGTCGAAAATCTGCTAGACCAAAAAAAAAGGTAACCATTAGCTCTCTGTTCCAAATGTCTTGCTGTTTTATTGTTCCATACAGAATATTAAAAAAAGATGTAAAACTGAATGCTTTGATGAGTAAATTGGCTGCTGCCCAATAAGCTAGTGATGATGAGATTCTGTGTGTGTACACATAGCGTTTTTCCCTGGTGTGTCCTCCAGTCTACAGAGGAGAAGCATGCCTGTAAATTTCTTTATTCTGCCTATTCATGAAACAAAACAGAAATGAGTAACGGGAACATAAATCGTCATATGCTTATCTGCGATTCATAATATGGAGCAATATGATACTAGTACCATCCTTCCTAGAAAATGACAGTAAGCCAACCTATGAGCAAACAGATCTAAACAAACCATATGGGCCAGATTCTGAAGTCTCAGGCAGGCAGGCAGACAGCAGCTATGCCTTAGCTTGTGCACTTTTGTGCAGAAGAACAGTTGCAGGCAGTGATGCCCTCCACCTAACTGATCTGGTCTATAAAGGGTGAAGCACTGCTCAGCTTCACATCTTTGAACCAAATCTTTCAGTCTGAATCTAGAGACACTGTGGTCGATAGAGAGCGGTCCGCATTGGGAAATGTCTTGTAACAGGTCTTTGGGCCCATATCTTTTCCCTTCTTTGCATTGTCTGTGCTGTGTTTAAATTTGACAAGGAGATGTAAAGTGATTGACAGAAAATGTTTAGAGGTGAAAGTATTAGTGTAAAAAGTTTGAGAGCCATTGGTGTACACAACACAGCATTGTTCATTCACACCGCTGGAGATGAATGGTTTCCCCATTAAAAAAAGTTCTAAAATCTGCTTCAGCTTTTTCTATACATCAGCCAAGACAATTTGCCAACTGCACATGAGGAGTAAACCCAGAATAAAATCATAACATTGATGTTTTCAGTTCAGCCACAACATAAAAGCTGTTAAGCAGATGGATCCCTATTTTTTTTCTTATAGTCCTTTATTGTTATTCTGAAATACATGATTCTGCTATTCACAGACTAGCACCTTTTATGTATACTGCTCTAAACTTGGATTCCAAAATGTGTTTAATATTTCATATCTTTTTATTTAAGGAATATGTTTTGGTTTCTCTGCAATAGCTTTTGTGAATGCATATGCAAAAGCTTTCCTAAAATCCATATTAGAGTAATTATGTATTGTTTTCTCTTTAAGTGGTCCCTGTTTATCTGTACTTACCCATGATGTTATTCATAGCTGCTCTCACTTTTGCCTTTCCCTCCCAGAGGTTTGGGAGCACTTGGAGTTAGCAACAAATCTTGTGTTTATTTCATTAGGAAGTACTTAAGCATATTTGACAAATCTGTTACATTCATAAACTTTTGAAAAATCATGACCCAGTTCAGGCTTCCCAAGTGTTCAACTAGCTCTCCTACTGAGAAGGGACCCTTGATCTGGCAGTCTTAGTCCAAGCTTCATCACCAAAGAGAAATATATCCTCAATAAAAATCTTGTGAGCCAGGAATGGCACAGGGAGGTTGCCACTTTATACATTTTATTTATTCTGCTTGCAGTTTACCAAAACATCATATTGCATTCCAATTAGTTGCTACTTGCCACTTCCCACAGTTTTCATAAGTGCACAAATGCAAAATGTAAATGTGTTTTCTTGTTCCTGTTTGTTTTCCTTAGTCCTTTTCTGGCAATAATGTATTTACCATGTAACCCTCCACTTTAATACATGCTGCTTTCATATATTTTTCTACTACTTATCCCAAGGAGAAAAAAGTATGTTCCAGCCTCGTTTCTGAATGTACCTAAGGTAGTGAATGAATGCATTTCAATGAGATTAAGATAGATAAAATATATTAATGATATCTAAGTTAAGTTATGTGTCATTTTCCAAAGTTACCTAGAAACTTGGAGTCTAAGGCTTACATTCATAAGTTTTTAAGTTGCTTCTGAAACATCTTTCTGAGAGCTTCTTCTCCCACTTAATAAAGACTGATTTATTTAGATTTCATAGTCTTCATACTTACTATTTTTAGCCGTGCAAGTCTTTCAGTTAATCTCTTCGCTTTATTGTGTCATTTTGCAGCAAGGACAGACTTTGTACGATAATCACAGTGGACTTGCCAAATAGTGTCAATATTGTCTATTATCACAGATACTGACATTCTCCAATTACTGTGATTTTAGTTTGTTTTGGTTTTGACATTGCTTTCTGCACTTTTTCTCATGAATGTAATGGAAGTTGAACTATTTTGTTACCAGGAACAGATCAAATACTAGGAAATGCAGAATATTTACTTGGTAGGATGTTATGAGGTAACCCATTGACCAGGCTGCTGAATCATACATCCAACTCTGACTATCAATTTCAGTTCCAATTGGAATATTTTTTGTCCTGTTTGCTGTGTAATTTTGACTTGCTTAATGTCCAGCTTAGAATCTGAATTCATGTTTCTTCCTGAACAGCTAGCTACCATAAAATTGATATTTTTAGCTTTCCATTTACAAGTACTTAATGTAACACAGTTCTCTCTTAATTTGATACATCTCAGCATTTTTACTTCAGTCTGTGACTGAATTTCCTGTTTTGATGTCACAGTTCTTTAGCTTCTTACCTGTGGTCTTCATTGATTTAAAGTAATTTTACGAAAGTTACATTAGACATGTTAAAATTCCATTTTAGAGTCTCTTGATCCTCATTTTGCTTTGTTCATTTAAGGAGAAAATTATATTTCCTACATTAAAACAAATCTTAAAAATAGAGAAACATTATTTTAAAAGCCGATTTTGTTTTTACAGTGGCATATACAGAACTTCACTAAGCTCTTCAGAGAATTCTACACTTATTCACGTTTACAATTTCACCTTTTTTTTGGAAGCCTGTTCATTAAAACTATAATTACTAAAAGTTGATTTATTTTTATGTACATTAGAAATACTAGTATCCCTGTAGGTTTTGTTTTTCAGAAAAATAGGATTTACTCTAAAATAAGATGTCTTTTGGTTGCAGCAGAGTTCCCATTGATAAGCAGGTGAAAGAGGGAAGTGAGTAATAATTATTTCAGCAGGGTTCAATTTAACTTCCTGCTTCACAAATAATCATAAGTTGTTTTTATAAATTACTCAGAAATTAGGGTCCAAGACTTACATTTGTAGGAAAAGGAAGACAGAGGCAGACTTTGGACTAAGGTGGGCCACAGCTCCAGCCTTTGTAATACCAAGAATGTTCCTTAATAAATTTCCACCCTTGCAAGTGGCCATCCTGGAGTGGTGATGCTACAGCACCAATTACCCAATACCCTGGCTTGCGTAATTGCTGGCTCATCACATTGTGGGAACTCCCCTGGTTTTGGGTTGGGTTTGGTTTGATTTCCCACTTGTCGTGGTTTAACCCCAGCCAGCAACTAAGCACCATGCAGCCGCTCGCTCACTTCCCCACACCACTACAAGTATGGGTGGTACCGAACATCTCTGGCACTGTGCTGTGGTGAAATGTGGCAGAGCACAGCACTGGTAACTGCATGGCATTAGTAATTAGGTATTCATCTCTCTGTTTTAAATTTGAGTGTGAATGTTTACTGCTCCAGATGCAAAGAGGAATCTGTTTATTACCATAATGATGCTGTACAGAATTGTTTTAAATCCAGTTATGACTATTCAGCCTTTCCCTCCCCATAGTCAAACATGACGAGTTAGTGAAAAAGAATGTAGTTTTTTTTCTATTTATTAGATTCTGGAAAATTGCTCTTATTGCATTAGATTCATTAAGAATAACCAGAAAAACCTTGATTTTTACGGGGGTGAGTGCTGTTTTGGACATGAAGCATATATCATTACAACAGGTAGTTATAAAACAGAACATAAATCCAACCTGGATGTCTATGTAACATTTAGTAAGCTCCTCTCTACTATGCGTTTTACTGAAACTGACATGCTGGACTCTATATCATATGTGATGAAAGGTAACATAAAGTACTGAACATAGAAAACTATATACATTACATGGAAAAGTAATTCAAATTTGTAATACAAGAATGACACTGAAAACTGAATCATCGGTTTTATGCAATGCAGTAGTTATTCTATTGTGTTGAAACTCTCAGAGCAAAGAGAAGATCTTGGACTTCTTGGGTGCTTTTCATAATGAGGTGTACTGGGATGGGGAAAGGAAATTGATATGGGTGCTATTTATATCAGAGAATAAATGTATTATAAAACCTGAAACTCACACAATCATTATTATGAACTAGAGAAACTAGAGCTGAAGATGACTTGGTCCCTGAATCCTGTCACATTTCAAATGTCTCTGATTTTGATATTCAGATTATTAATGCTTTCCTTTTACTCTCAGTTTTCATTCAACCTTGTCAAAGATGGGGTTTTCACAGAAGTTCCTAATAGTTTGAACATTACCTCCATGTTATGATCTCCCCTAGGAATATATTTCCTATAAGGTACATGCTATGGGACTTTCAAGAGAAGCTGTGGTAAGCATTGTCGTTATGAAGGAAGTCCAGCCCATGAGACTAGATGATAGAGGTGACGAAGGAGGCATCTGAATTAATTAGAATTGATCCAAGAGACTGCATTAGATCAAGTGTGTCAATTCAGTGTCAAGATAAATTAAAAATAAAACTGTTGACATAACAGAATAAAAATAATAAAAATTTTATATTATGTGAAGAACTAAAATTACATCAGTTTCCATATTAGGGGATGAAGAGAGGGAGTATAATTTCAAGTATCATGATACTGAAATTTCCACCCTGAACTCTTACCAAGTCAGGCAGGCTCTGACTCACAAACTAATATGAAATAAAGTACTTAATTTGAGTGGACAGAAATAAAATAATTTAACTTGGAAAAAAATATTTACATTTTCTTTTCGTAATAAAGCAGTGTAGTTTAAAATTTCCTTGCATAAAACTTGGATTTTTTGAGGACAGTACTTACCTGATATTAAATGTTTTACTAGCTTTGCTGGTTGCTACATTTATATTTCCTAAGGCTTTGTAGGAAAGCAGCTACAGGATTTTCTTGTTGATAAAAACACAAGGAATATTGTATTAACAGGGAAAAAAAAAAGAACCATTTTATCTCATTCTCTCTGTAGTTTTGGGTACAATCCTGAAAAGTTAAAATTTGTTCTGGAGCTGGGAAAAAGCCTTTGAGATGGATGCAGATTTGAAAATCACTGCTTTATTCCCTAATTAACTATGAATTTATTTTTGGTTTTTTAATTCATATGCGTTGGAATCTATTAGTTGAATAGCCACTGAGGCCAATGAACTGAACTGAACCATACTGAATGCTTGGAATTTAATTATCTTAAATGCCTTATGTTTATACACAGCAGTTTGGCACAAATTTGATTATATAAAAAGTAAATTGTTCAGTTAAAGCACTATTAACAACTGAATAATGGCATAAATTAGTGAGATTTTGAAATAATTTAACCAGTGACTGAAGAAGCAAAGAAACTTCTGGTGATACCCAACTTCAGGGAAAAGTTTAAAAAAACATGAAGAAAAATGTGTAAACTTGTAAAGTTCTAGAACTACATGCATATGAATATCACTTTAGTTTAAGTTTACCAGCAGAATCACAAAAAATCTTTTTTTTTTTTTTTAGAGTATATTTTTGCGTGTCTTGCATGGATGCTTTGAGTCAGAACTGCAATAGAAGCTCTAGTACTCTCTTTTCAAACATAGAGGGCACTTTGCCAGCGGAGACACTACCATGAGCATGCCTGCTGCAAACCCTCTTTAGATCAGATCAATCGTGATATGAATGGAAAGAAATAGGTACTTCTAAGATGTATTAGTTTGACCCTTGCTGTATGCCTCTTTTCCAAAGATAAAAATTGCAACCTCGAAATGCCTATTTTTCTCCACTGGCTAGGAAGGAAACATGGCTGAATCAAGTGCAATTCTTGTAAATGTCAAGTACTGAACTGCTAAACAAGGGAAGGGGTTTATATTTGATGGCAACTTTGTTTACAGTGATTTAGGTGGCATTTGTTCACTGTTGCTCATTGCTGTCCCATATCCACCCTTTGTATTGTACTAGCCCAACTATTTGTGTGGCCGTGAGATGACCTGGCACATTTCCTCAATCCTAATAAAAATTAAGCCTGGGAAATATTTGATTTTTGCCGTATTAGTTCTTTAGTCTACACATCTGTTCACATCTGTTTTCAGAAGCTTTTGAGTAACGGATGAGAAGGCAAGAGGCTTTTTGGGCTGGTATTTTTGCCAGAGAAATACAGGTGAAACCACAGCCCACAATCAAGAGGCTTATAATTATGCAGTCTTCTGGGAAGGAGTGGGGAATAAGCAGCCATCAGACTTCATGGAAATCACAAAAATGGAGAAGACATGGAATTGCATACCTTTGAAATTAAGTTGGGTTAGGTTGTATTGCTTTTCATAATCACTGAAAAGCCCTTTCACTGTTGCCTGACATTTATTGAGCAATCTGTGCCACATTAATTCTCATTGTCCCTTCTACAAGTATGGTAAACAGAGGCTTAATCACATTAATTTAAAAAAAAGAAAGAAAAAAAAGAGCTAATTTTCAGTATGAGTAAGACTAGACTAGGCTAGAGACTTAGGAAAAGATGAATATTTTCATTTAGTAGGTCATGATGAAACATTTGATGAGACTACTTAAAGATCCATGCAAGATACTCTTTGACCTGTATGTGATTATTTTGAGACTCTGTGGAGGACAAGATAAGTCCCGCAGGACTGAAGAAGCAGCAGCATAATTTATAGCCTGGGATACTTTCAGTGAGATTTCAGTATTTTCATTACTGATGATGATAGAGAGGGTACAGGTATGAAACTGAACATGAAGTAAGGCTAAGAAGTGCAAATACTGTGAAGAGCAGGGTTAGAATTCCTAATACAGCTACAAATGGGATGATGTCTAAAACCAACAAGGTAAGTCCAGTAAAGACAAGAACAAAACTCTACTTAGAGTAGGAAGAAATATAACAAATATGTGGAAAAAAAAAATCTCTGGGCATCAGTAAGGCAGAAAAACATCTGAAGGTTATAATGCATCATGAATTCCATATAAATTAACAGTGTGATATGGTTTCAAAGGAAACAAATTAACTCTTTGCTAAATTGACAGAGGCACTTTATAAGGAGGTTATTATTTCATCTGCATTCACTGCTATTAAGATCTCAGCTAGAATTTTGTGTCCCTCTTTTGAGCATATCTGCTTTAAGAAAGGTATAGAACAGTGAGAGATAGTGCAGTTGTGAATAACAAGAATGGCCTATGAAAAAAGATTAAAATAATTAGGCTTGATTGCTCAAAAATAGAGAAGATTGTAAGGAGACGTTAAGAGCTGTCATCCAATATGTAGAAGACCATTCTGGAGAAATCCAATCTGTTGCCATAGGAAAGAGTAATCAGGAACCCAGTATATTTTCTGATTTGAATATTAGGAAAAATTTTCATCTGGCTACAAAGATATTCCAATAGTGGGAAAACAGAGTTTGGAAGGCTATCAAGTTTCCTTAGCTAAATATTCTAGCAATCTTTTTTAAGGATATATATATATATTTAAAACTGCATAAGGGGTTTGATGAGGCTCAAAGAGTTTTGCATCCTGCCTTATAGCGTAGTTTTGTGATACAGGATGCTGTTTCTGTGAAGCATGATTGAATTTAAAGATCTAGAGGAAGCTCTGAGTTGACAACAGTGGCCAGGTTATGAGTTTGAATTAGAGCTAGGATGACGGTATCGTTCAGAATTATTAAAAAAGGTGTTAACAGGGAGAGTTTGTGGCAGAAAGGGGAAATTAAATTATGGGTGTGATCAGCTGGAGGCAGTGGCTGAATATCCTCAACGTTATGATGTCAAAGAGAAAGTCCAGGGTCTTTAGAATGAAGATGGTAGGAATAGCACAATCAGTGCAAAATGTTAAATGCAGGGGTTTAAGAACTGCTGTAAACCACTTCAGTGGTAAAGGTTTTGAGTGGATCCACAATAGTTTACACACCTCTGTAGATTTTGAGCCAAAACATGAAAAGACCCTAGCAACAATCAATATAGCATTCTAATGCATTTTAGCTGATAGAGCTATAAATACATCTGATAAATACACTGAAATCACATTAACTTGAAACAATAAATTTGACAGCAGATTATTTGAAATACACAGGAAAACACAAACCATCACAGTTTCAGAATATGAACAAATAGTTTGCAATATAATCAAGTATCTTGATTTAGACTGCAGTAGAAGTCCAACTCTTTTCTTTGTTCATAGCTTCCCTGTCATCTTACACGTTGTAGAAGTAAAGAAAAAACTGTAACAGATTTATGCAGGTGTGGAGAATAGTGGAAGTGGCATTCAGGGCTTCATCACTTTCTTCTTTGAAATGGAATAAGAAAACCTCAGACCTTAGTGACTTCTGAATTTTGGGGCAATTTCAGATCTGACAAAGCCACAGAGGTCTCAAAAGTATTAAGAGAGGCCTTCATATTATAGAAACCACTTGGTGAAATTCTTTGTAAAAGCTACAACTTCAAGAAAAGCTTCTCTGAGCTCACATTTTCTTAGCTACAAAGGCAAATTGGCCTCATGCCACTGTAATTCAAGAAATATATACACGAATCTTTAATATTATGCTTAATTTGTATTTCCTATTGTGGCTAACAATATATGTTGGTGCGTATACATACCTATGTAAATATGTGTGTACTTCTGTGTCTATACATAGATTTATTGATTCGGTATATGCAATGAGATTTTTTTTTTTTCTTTTTTATTGATAGAACCTGGAAAAAAGCGGCAGATATTATGGCCTTTTCTTTCTCTCACTTTATATGCAGTAACACATGTAATTCTGTTCTGCCATAGTACTTCTAGGTAATGCTCATCTATAAGGAAAATAGGAGGAATAGTGCTGATTTCTAAGAATTTTGCCTTCTGTTCTGAGCACAGGAAAAGGTGGTGCTTGAGCAGGATATGCTTTTACTTTTTGTTGATCTGGAGTTAGGCAGAAGTAAATTTATTACATGGGTTCCAGAGGAGGTCACAAGGGAGTTTTCCTCTCTGCCGTTTACCTCTGACATATATATATACACATAGATATTTATGTAACCCTTTCTTACTAGGTTTTAAAATGTTTACTTTGGAGTATACAGTGTTTGTATGCAGTTAAACTGAAGCAGTAGCTGTAGAAAAGAACATCTGGCCCTCTTCAGAAGCAGTATTTTTCTCAAAATTGTATGTAATATCCAAGAATGATTTCTGTCTAGTGAAAGACTAAGTGAGCACTGATTAGGAGCTGTGTATCTTTTAGACTAATTATGTCTTGTGGGCAGTGTAACATATGCTTCAGTATACAGAAGGCTAAATTTAAGGATACAGAAATTACCTCTTAAGAGCAAAGCAAAGTCACAGCAACAAGGTGATCTTAATCCCATCTGCTGTCAGGAAAGAGACAAATATAAGCCAACCAAAAATTTAGAGATCTCCCTGATGACTTACCACCATAATTTCTTGCTTTATTATACTACAACTGCCAGCTCTAACCAAGTGGTTTGTAGGCAGTGTAACCATAGATACTACTGAGTTTCTTCAACTTTGGTTAGCTTTTCAAGTCAATAAGATTATCTGATATTGAGTGTTGTTGGATTTGTTATTTCTTTTACTTCACTGTTCTCTCTTTTTTTCCTTTTTAATATGGGAAAAATATGTATAACAACTATTCCAGTCATCTGCAGTTCAATAGCAATATTTTTTTAATTTATCCAATTTTCTCCCTCTATTTTTCCATGCAAAGAAAGTACTCCTCCCTGAAAACGTTGAACATCGTGTCTACATCCATTTTGGTAGAAACATTACAGGCAAAGAATACTCAATAGCTAACCGGTAGCTTATAAATATATGAACAAATCAATAGAAAGTGTCTTCTATCATTACAGGCAATTAGCATGTATTCACATTTAATGGCAATATTTATTTTAGGATAGAGAATTCTTAAAAAAACAATCCCCATTGTTCCCTTCTCCCCAGGTTAGCCATGTTTACCTCCCTCCAAAACCTGTGTTTATAACATGGTTGATTTTTTCAGAAGTAATGCTTGTTGCTTTCCTGAGGCATATAGTATGAGACTTCAAAGGTTCATGCATATGTTTATTATTCTGCCTGCAAATGAATTAGAGAAGCCTGTGTTAATACTGTATTTATAGCCTAGCTCTGATTATTAAAGTATCTCAACAAATTAGCCCCACCTTGACTGAGAGACATCAGTGCAAGAATGGTTGAAGCCAGAGCTTGACACATGCACTCAGCTCCTGGAGCGAGTTCTGCAGCAATGAAAGGGGATTGGGATGACGCTGGGAGGTTGGTTCCTCACAAATGGGAAAGCAGGGGGGGAATGTGTGGTGAAGAGCGTTCGTGCCCTTACTCTGTAGCTTGAAAGGTGTAGCAAGTCACACAGTAGATTCTCTTGTTGAGCTTAAGGGCCAGTGCTGGTGATAGACCTCTGCTGCATTTCAATATTGACTCTGATGTCATGTGAAGGGATGATGTAGACATAAGTACACAGTAAACAGTAGGGCTCAACTTCAGTTGCATAAATAATCTACATTCAATGCATAAGGATAGAAGCCTGAACCTATAACTTCTCTCTTGGCCCAAGAAATACCTTTCTTTGAGTCCAATCAGTGACATGTTTAGGAAGAGGAAGAGACTGCAGTCTGAGTCAGCCTATCTTTTCTTTCAATATTGAAAATTTGTCAGCCCGCGATTATTGCCCTTAGTGATAGTATTGAACATACTTGATCAGACCTGCTTCATCCTATGCGTCCCTGGGAGATGACTGAGGTACTAAAAAAGGAGCAATGAGAGACCTTTTAAAAAGTCTTCTAGCTGGATAGAATAAATGTTAGAGCATTTTTTCCTCCAATGCCCAAAGGATTAAATCTATTATCATTTCAGAACTGAAACAGAAGTCAGGAGAGCTATGCCTTGTAGCCCAGCAAATACTGTTTTTGCCATAACCAGTAAAAGGCCATAAGTTTTGGACTCATGGGACAGTGAAGGCCACTGAGATGTTTGTTTTAGCAATTGTCTAGTGGCCAGGTGACTGTTGTCTCACCCTTGTGTGAACTGAAGCTCTGTGAACAACATGAATTATAAAGGTCTGGCAAACCCTGGTTGGACTAGGTGATCTAGATGATCCTCCAGCCTGTGTGATCCTGTGACTCTGTGACAATATATTCCAAATCAACTAGTGATCAAGTGTCTGGAACGTGAAACAAAATTTTCAAGTTGTTTGCTACTGACGATGTAACCTATGCCTGCCCTGTTCCTCGGGGCTCTGAATGGATACTTCAAAATCAAATGGATTTGGTTTTGATGCATCAACCATGTCTGTGCCCCAGGATCTAGAGAATGCAAAAAAAAAAGTTCATTAGGAGAGAGACTTGCTGATCATGCCAGATGTGACTAGTCCTCTCTCATACAGTGTGTCCTATGTCTGACTGCAAAACATGAAGGTGCTTGCTGGACTGCGTACCTTTGCACATCCCAGAATCTGCCTGAAGATAGATACAGAGATTAGGCATTTTCTATGTCCTCAGGGATCTTGGATTCCCTGCAGGACACAGGCACCAGCTTTCTGAAGCTGTCATCAGGTGAATGGAAGAAAGCATTTGCTGAGCCATTATTGGATTAAACATCCAGGGAAGGATCCCAGAGTTATGAAAGTAAAACAATGCCAACATTTGACAAGGTTTTTTGCTTGATGGCATTAGGCCAATGTGTTGTACTCAAAACAAATGTGCTTGGTTTTCAATTTGCTACTCCATGCTGTAATCACTAGGAAAAAAAAAGGAACATTTCAAGACAGTGTTGATCTTATTAATGTCTTGCTGTATTTAAGTAACAGAATACCTTTTCGTAAACAATCCTGCTTTATAAGAAATCCCAGAGTCACCAATTCTGCATGTGTTTCACTGAACTAGCAGCTCCCTCTGGACCCAGAGCCCTGCATGCCCTGCAGAAGTCTTGTTGCAGTCCTTCACTGCCAGATCACCCTTTGTACATACCCTGACATGAGGACTCCTCCTGGATATCGCAGCAATATTTCAGCTAACAGACGGGCTTGTAATGCTTCGTGGGAGCTACTACCCTGCAGATACAGATCAAATACCCAAGCATCGCAAACTGCTGTCCGTGGCAGACATTCATGGCTAATCTATACTCTTTAAAAGTTTCCATAGTGTGAAGGAACTTGCGTTAAATCAACCTGAATTTGCCAGGCACCTTTTAGGCTTCCTGTAAAGCAGAGGCATTCCTAATTTTCACACAGGTACTCCCTCTGGACCCTCTCTCCCTCTTTTCCAGACTATGGTGAAACATGTAGCCTTTATAGAAAGCTACAAGGCTTGAAATCTGGTTTGTCACCCGGTGTCAAGTGTTACTGCTCTGTGTTTCTTTAATGATGTGCTCACTTATCATAACACTTCACAGGTAGTGGTAGCGGTTCTTACGAGCTCTGCATTATAATACTTCTAAGTAATAAAACAGGATCTTACTGAATTTTACTTAATGTGTTGAGTAATTTTGTATGGGAAGATATCATAGAATCATTTAGGTTGGAAAAGACCCTTAAGATCATCGAGTCTGACCATTAACCTAACACATCCATCATCAATACTACTTTCTCCTTCTTGAACTTAAGTCAGTCTAACCCTTGGAACAGCACCAAAAGCATGGTGCTGATATTATTTTGAAAACAGCCTATTTCTGAGTCTAGTTAGTAAATAGCATGCATATATTCTATTTATTTTATATATATATATGTGTGTATATATATATATATGTACTAGCCCATGTCAGAGAAGACAGGTTTTGATCATAGTGGGCATGAGAGTCTAGTTACAGTGTTATATGAAGTGTCTCATTTAAGTACTAGCAGACAGGTGCTATATAAAGCCTCTTATTTCAAGTACTAGAGAACAGGAGCTTTTTCCAACGCAGCAGGGCATTTTAAGACTTGACATTAGAATATGCTATTTGGTTATATCATGTCATGTGTCATATCTTTATTGTTACAAAAACTGGTGAGCTTGTGCTGTAGCATAACAACTTTCTGGAAGGCAAGTTTGTTTAATAAATGTCCTGTATGCTCTTTGAGGACACTACTTGGTACTTTTGCTCTTCCTTCTTCTGTCCCATGCCTCTCCATTTTATTGTGTTATAGAGTTCTAGTTATGGTCTATTAGAAACTTAATTCCAGCTGCATTGTATGTACACACAAATTTAATTTCTGCAAGTCCTATTTCCAGGGCAGAGTTCATTCCCTGTTTTTTCTGGTTTACTACTGTCAGACTGATAACTATGGATGGAGACCAGCTTCCTGGTCTCCTTCTTATAATGGAACAGTGATCTACATTTGGCAGGAAAAAAGCAAGCATTTTCCCTGTGCAGAGATAACCTCACAGCTGCCAGCCCTCTGAGCAGACATTGCTGAGGAGGTGTTTTCTTTTGCTTGGGTTCTTTTTGGCTGAATCGATTGATCTTTGTCTGGATACAGTCCTGTTTGATTTAATGTTGAAAACTTGAATGGAAGAGTGAGGAAAATTTTCTGTAACAATTTCCTGTGACCAGACTGTGAAAATCTGAGTAGGAAACCCTTTACCCTATTGACATTCCAGCCAGTTGTGGCTCTGAAGAGCTATTAGAGGCTTCCTTCTGCTAGTCTGAAAAGCCTTTACATAATGGGGTGGAAAACCACTTTGTGAAGGGACACAAATATCTCTTCGCAGAATTCTGAAAATAGCAACCTGCCTTCCTCATCTGTAGCACAGTAGGGGCAAGCTCAGCAATTACATTGATGACTAAAGTGCTGATAAAACAGCACTACTCGCCCTAAGGAATCTTGTAAATAAACATCTACAGCATTGTCCCAGTCTCGTATGGGGTAGCCACGGCAATAGTCCCAGATCTGCTGGCAGAAGTGGGAGATGCTTGCTCAATGCCTATGCAGACTTGCACAGACACCCTCATGTCAGATAAGACTGAAAACCCAAGGTCCCCTGTATTTACTGTACAGCCTATTTTCCTACTTTGTTATCCCTAACTTAGAAATGGCAGAATGTATGTACTTTGAAATGCTAACTGAGGCAAGAGCTGAATTACCATTGGCAAGCCATCTTTGCCATAGGCTTTTTTTTCAGTCACTTGAGTCATTCCTGGCTAGGTTTTCCAAGTCTCAGTAAATATACTGGATGCTGGTACATGCTCCTATTGCTGCCTACACTTTTATCCATCTGTTACCATGGCACTATTCCTACTTAGAAGTTGGTTGGACCATTACACTAGATTACAGGTGCCAAGCGAATGTGGGTTTAGGCAGTTACAAAAGCTCTTCTGCAGGCTCTCTCTGCTGTAAGATAGAATTGCTACATTGATGCCACATGCTTCCTTACCTCATGACATCTGTTGATGCTGAAATGCCAAAAAAAATACCTGTGTACATATAAAATGGATCTCCTTGTTGCTTATATATGTTGACAAATTTTATTGCCAGTGTTTAACAGAGATGCTTGATGAGATCACATCCTTTTCCAAATACAGAATCCCCTTGGTGTTGTTTTTAAAGCAGTTTTATGACCTATAATGTCAGCCAGTAACTCTATTGGTACAAAAAAATTTTTATTGATCCTCAGTCACCTAGGCTCAGTAGCTATATTAATTAAGCTATAGGTACCTCAAGGAGCTTGGTAACTAAGTCTTGTGGCTACAGCTCATCGGCATGCAGTTATTTGATTACAATTTCATCATAGAACAGTGTTGTTGATGCAGCATACCATGTTTCTCATATTTAATTTTATTTTTTTACTTTGTCAATTCTTTTACTTGATCAGTTCATTTAAACTAATTCCTTGGTAAAGGATTAAGTTATTTTAGAATAAGTTCTAAAATGTGCTCAAAACACATGACCAGATACAAGTTGAATTGTAGCAGCTTGACAAACTACTGGTCAGCTGAGCTGTGGTACCTACCAATATTAAATGCCCACTGTTAAATGGCTGCAAAGAAATCAGTATCACATTTTAATGAGTTAGCTCATGTCATCTGAGCAGCATTAACTGATGCTAGGACAACTTTGTTAGAAATGTGATGTAAAATATGAATGTACCACGTTTTAAAATTCAGGCAGAATGAAAATGAACATTTAGTCAGGTGGTGTAGCTACTTTGGAAGCGAACTTGATTGCTTATAACTGTATTCTCAGCTTATCCTCAATTTTGTATTAAAACGCATTAGACTAAACATCGGTAGAAGTAGTGTAATCACAATAAACTATTGTGTTTTAATTTGCAATGGAATGGGCTGAAAGTACACATGCTAATAGTTACACAAGCTTATCTAATGAGTGCTTGTTTGTTAAGCACCATATCGTGATTGTGTTCACTGATGTGTGTGAATCCTTGCATATAAATACTTGTAGGAGTTTTCTTCTATAACTTACGAAGTTTCTAACAAGTTTTTCACTACTTCTTAATAAACAGACATGGAAGAGGAAATGTAACTACTTTTTAGACCAAAGAATAATATGACCTGTGAGATTGCATTTTAGATCTGCCATATATTTTCTGTCATTATTTGTAGGAACATTGCTGGCTTCTGTTTGTTCTTATTTTAAATTATATTTGAACTTTTTAACTTCTTAGCATTATTATGATTTTTATTTAATATTAAAAAAGAGTTTGACATCACAGGTTGTCCTACAGTGGATGCACTTTTTTAATACAAAGTTCAGTGAAGCAATGGCAGGAACTCAGGACATTGGATCAGCTTTTGAGTTTTCCTGTTCTCTTCCTGGGGCTCACTGTGGCTGTTGAGACAGGGTGGGATTCAGTTAAAGATTACTATCTCTTAATTTAGTAGCCTACAAGTAGGTATCCAGCCTCCTATTACAGTAAGTGAAGATCCAGTCAGTCCACCTAATGGAGCCTAAAGAGAGAGTTGGGTAGTCTAGAGAGATGCCACTAAGAATCTATTTTAGTGTGAGTTCTTTATAATGTGAACTCGGAAAACTAGACTAGGATTCAGGTGGCTAAACATAGGTACCTAATAGCATTTCAGGCATGTTAGAGTATCATTCTTTGTTTGTTGCTTGCAATCCAGAAGGCACGGGTCTCCTGCAGATACTGGCTCATATCTTCCAGCTCCTTTTTGGTGTCTTGGATACTGCAGTGTATGTAAAAAGTTTGGGTGTCGGTGGGGCAGGATACAGTCAGGCATCTAAAATGGCAGTGATCCCCAGGTTCAAGCAATTGAATGCCACCCTTAATTTAGGTGTCACAATCTCAGAACAAGTTCCTGTCTCTCCTCTCCTGATTGTAGGCAGGGTAAGGTCTCATATTCATTACAAGGTCTTTATAATTTAGAGACTGTGTTTATGTATGCTTTTAAGTAAAAAGATTTCCCACAGTGGAAGGTGGTGTCTTGTACTTCTGTGTTTGTGGTTTGTTCACGTTCTAGCAATATGAAGAAATTACATATCATTATTTATTTCAAGGTATTTCCCCCCTCAAAAGAATCACTCACATGAAGCTATGGTTCTTTATATGAGCATACACCATTTCCATCCCCATGCAGCAGTTTGTTGGTTAATCTCTGAGCACTACAAAAAGATTACTTAAGTGTCCTATCGGCTGACAGTTTCTATCAATGTTAAGCAGTCATGTCTTTGCACATTGGCTGTCACTTCAGACACATGAGATTAATCAGTGTCTTTCGTAACACCCTTCTGGAAATGTAAATTCTTAGTATACTTATCTTTTCCTCTCACTTTTTTCTTCTCCTCTTGGTTTCTGTGCATGTCAGTGAGAGAGAGACTAAGGACTTTATCTTTAATGGAAATGTTGCTGAATTAAATTAACTGCTTAAATAAACATCAAATAAGTTCTCTAGAGTGGAAGTGAGTTAATATTTTCTGAATGCTGGCTGAACAAGAAAGTAAGATTATGTCTTGACAGTAATTACAAAAACTACTCCATAGGAGCAAAAAGATTTCAAACTTCAGACATGACTAAAAGCATTAGAGAAAGTTCATGTTGGAACTGGGCAGGAAGTTTTTTCTTTACTACCCTAATTTCTTGACATTTACAAAATATTCCCAGCTCGGAGATTCTGGAATTCTTTAGAAGAGACAGTTTCATATTTATTCTCTACCTGATTTAAGCAAAGATTGATTCTTCACATTTCTGTGAAGTCTGGAGTGGATTACTTTCATTTTTTTTTAAGATTATAATTTGCCTAAATAATTAACATTGTAAAAATTAATTCAAAATTTATATTTACATTCAAAAATGTAAATGCAGCTCTTTGATATCTTTGATAACTCTATATCTCTGTTCTAAATCTATGGATATCAGTATTTGCTGTATTTCTATGAGCACTCTCTAATATTGTCCCTATTAGAAAATCTGAGAATACTTTCCTGACAAACATTTTATCAAAGGTGATATACTTCTCCAGGTAGTTTTGGCTATGGTGAATAAGCATTCTGGAATGAAAAAAAGTACTTCATTGGAAATCCTCAGTGAGATATTTTCTGACATAGTACTTGAAATTTGAAATTGATGAATATTCTTGTTCATGGTGATCTTTCAACATGTGAAGTTCCAATTTTCCAAGAAGAATTTTTCAATAACAACCTGAAGCTAATTTTTTCTTTAATACTCTTTTTTTCTGTGAGTATACTATCTATGGAGGTTTTTAATCTGAGTCTACAAGAGAGGCTTTGAGACACTACGTTGTACCATCTAATAGTAAGAAAATACCATAGTAATTTCATTAAAAATACTAACTTCTAGAACATCAGTCTGTATTAATATGTAGTAGTTTCTTTATCATTTAGAGCAGGTGCTGATGGTTAGAATTATTTATGGAAAATGTGTCATACAAAGAATTTGTCTCTTTTGGACTGTAGGAACTAGAGATATGTTAATCAATCCTTTTTTTACCCATTTAGGATTGTCTTCATGTCAATAAGTAAACACTTTATGATATAACATTTAAATGATACAGGTGGGAACATGTCACAGAGTGTCTCAAGCCATGTGCATCTCCATGAACAGGGCAGTGATTCCAGTTCTGGTGTACCTCAAAGAAACCTTAGATCTAATTTACCTCATGCAGAAGTGAACAAGGTGAAGTTTCTCCAGTCTGAAGTGATTTCCTCTGACCTTATCTCAATAGCAAGAAAAATGTGTGAATTACTCTTTCAAGCCTCATTATAGGCAGTTCAGCAAATGGCTAAAACAGTGAAATCCTGCTTCTGTCAGCCACTTTCCACAGGGGTAAGAAAAAGCAAAAACCTTAACTTGTCTGAGCAATAACAAAGGAGGTGATAAACATTAATATCTCCCTAGAACCCAGTCAGTTCTTTGGAGTGTTTCTTATTGAAGCTAAGGGTTCTGTTCCTGTTAATTACTGGGAAATTGCATTTTGTGGCATGTCATGCATAAAAAACTCAGCACACTCTATCGGCAGGACACTATGCAGCTTGGTACCAAACTGTTTTCATTCAGATGCAGCTTTGATTATGAATTCCATGAGTGCTACTGGATTCTGCAGTTTTTGTGTTATGAGAATATACTAGTTTAGCTCTGGTTTGTAATGGGATTTGTACATTCACATTGCCATTTGCATATATAAGAGACAGATAAAAAAAGGTAAATTTCCAAATGTTTTCAGTGTTTATTGTTCTATGTAGAAAAATAGTGGTATATTCTCGAACGTATATCCTAAAAGGGAACTAGATGATGTAGAATAGTAAATTTGGCCATTTTTATTATAGTTTTAAACTCATTTCTTAGTTAATAGAATTATTGCAATGTATATCTTGCATATATGAACCCTTAGATTTCATTCTCTTTTAACATTAAAAATGGACTTGACAGCAATGCTTTGAAAAAGCGTAATTTAACTTCATGGGAAATTATGTATTCTCTATAAACAGAAATTTGGTACAACGATGACATTTTGTCCAATTCTACCCAGCTATTTCTCTATCTTTCCTGAAAACTGAGGATCTAGTCTGTGTTTAGTTGAGCCTTTTGCTAGGTTACGAGCAAATGTCACATGCTTATGTATACATAACACTATTTCAAACACACATGTCTCTGTGCTCCACAAAAATAACATCATTTAGTTTCTGTAGGGAAGAGTTAGAAGGTATCTGCGTCCTATCTATTGCAAAAGTATTTTTTTCCAGCTGAACCTATATAGAACTTGCAAGAAACTTGTTTCGTTTCTCTTCTACCAACGTGACTCTACTCATCTGTGATTCTGTATGTGTAATTTCATACTATTAATTGCTTTCTGTTATATGGGATAATTTGCAAATTGTGGTTAATGACCAAACTATACTCTTTTAAGAGTTGCTCTGTGATGCAAATCATCTACCTTGTGGTGTTTTAGAGCTTATCATTAATTTGTGGCAAATTAAATACTGAGTGAATTCATTCATAGTGTTCATTCAGAAGTAAGCTCAATTCTTTAATTAGAAGGGAGAATCCATCTGTTTTTATTTTCAGCTACAGTGCTGAAGCTGGTCAGAAGTAACAATTTCCTTCAGTGAAAGTGTTTTAAAATGTAGGTTTCTCCTGAATACATTGAAATATTTAATGAAATAATACAATAAAGTGTTATTATGTGTATTGAAATAATGTTTTCACACAGCATAGTGGATATAATGAGACCATAAGCAATATAAACTATTAGCAAGTTAATTACGAGTTGTGGAACAAGCACTGGCCTGAAGCTGTCTATACTGATGATCACTAGCATGCTCCCAAGCATGTTTTTAGCATGTACCAACTTAGCAAAATCCAGGCAATGTATGGTCATAGTTTACATAATAGCATGCAAAATATTCCCAACAGACAGTTCTGGTTTGGGCTGAAATGTATTTAGGGGGGAGGGCTAGTAAAGCCATATAGACAGGAGCTTTGTTGCGCCACTTAACCTCAATGGCAGAGAGCAGACCCCGACCCATTTATTTGTAGATGTGGCCATGGAGACCTGCCCATAAGGGAGACTGATGGCACAAAACAACATGATTCGTACTTCTGTTGAGATAAAATGGTGTAATGGCTCGGCAGGGTACAGATTTAATGTCTAATTTTCTCCCTTAAAATGTTTGAGGCCTATGTTGTATCTAATTTTAAGACAGATAAATAAGACAATCACTTGCGTTCCTGAGATGCATGCTTCTTTTCCTACACTGTAAAATTAGTTTAGGGTAACTAGCTCAGCTATATTCTGTTAGGTGTTTCAAGTCAGGTGAGATTAATGTCCCACTGACATCTGTTCTGACTCTTTTAGCTGAGACGGTGTTCTTACACTTCAAGAGGGGGAGAGAGATTTATGGTTCTGTGGTTCTTCATTCTTTTTCAGGATATTCCAGAAGAGAGGCTGGGCAGCCTTCAAAGGTTGTCTTTCTAGGACTTTCATGTTCATTTTTTCTGTCATCTTTTCTATTCAATACTAAAGTGGGATCTGCTGAATTATTTACAAATTGAGCTGATTCCAATTAAGATTATGGTGACTCCAGGTATAAAAACAGAATATTTCATTTTTCTATCAAGGTTGGATGGCTTTTGCAGTTAATACTAGTAGTCTACAGACCTAGAAACTTAAAATTTGCATGTAAACAAACATACATACACACACACAAAGCATCAGATGTTCTCTTCAGCCACCGTGGGCTGAACAGATCTAATTGATTTCAGTTAAAGTGTTGTATATTTGAAGAATAGTTATTGACCCTTCTGCAGTTTAAATAATCTTATTTTTCACAAGTTCTGCACAGGAAACAATTTCATTACCTTAAAACATCCTGAATCTTAATTTCAAGTGGTCTGTTTAGGATGAACTTCAACAGACCTACCTTGAATCATAATGATTCTTTAACAGTTCAGATGAATTTTATGGGAAACATATAACTTCAAGATGCCTGTCATGATTTATTGACTTTTTTTTTCCAATGGCAATTACTGACGTGCATTGAAACACATCAGCAGTTTTTGAAAGTAACTACAGTCACCACTGCGCTTCTGTTCTGGATGGTATCGCGTAAGTCAGGAAACGCTCTTACCACATCACGACTGGATACTGTTTAGTGTCTAGAGATCTTTTTGTGTGGAAATAATAATTGTATTACAATATTTTTAGAAAGCTAACTGGACTTTGTGTGAATTCTTTCTTTAACCCTGTTATGTAGAATGGCCATGCTCTCCCTATATAGAATTACAAAAAGGCCTTAGTAAGACTTGTATTTCTAGATGAGAAATTATCTATATATTCTTATTTGACACTGTTCTGGAATACCATATAAACCAGGAGTTTATAACATTTATCATGTTATTATTGGAACATTTCCTTTTCCTTTGTTTCCCTTTTCTACCAAAATATAAAATTGTATTTCCTCAAAATTAATGTGGGCAGGGAGGAACAGGAAATACAGACACTGAACTGGAAGTCAACGTCTGGGCTTGTAACTGGTTCACTAGATGGTCTAAAATAAATCATAGCTTCTCCAGTTACATTTTGATTATTCCACAGAAGGTTGTAATGGTTCTTAGCTCTTTCTTATGAGCATTGTGAATTAAAGTCTGAGCAGGACTTTGACATCCTGAAATGAGCAAAGTGTCTTAATGCAACACATCACCATCTGTGTAGGGCAGGAGAAAGAATGGTGGAGCCTGGAGAAAGTGATCTTTTAGAAAACATAAATTGTCTGCAGAAACCGAGTAGAATTTATAATAAATGGCCTAGATCAGAAGGAGAGACTAAAGAAGAGAGAGATAAATATTATTTATTCCCACCTCATCTGTTGCTGCACCAGATTCTCTGGGGGTTTTTTGCATCTGAACTCTGTAGATTAGCCTCATGTTTACTTATATCTGGCATGACATTTGCATAAATTTGCAAAGGTTTCAGCTTTACTGATGACACTTGTAAATCTCACTAGGTAAATGTAAGATTAAAGTCAGATACTGCTTATCTATCTATCTGGTAGATCTGTGCACAGAGTGATAAACTATCAGCCATGAATGCTGATGTAATTTATTCTTGTAATAATGATTGTAAAAGGGATAGAAAATGGCAAATTTATAATGCATTCTTGTCACATAGATTGTAATGAGAATAGAAAATATCACAAACTTAATTTGTTCTGGTGAAAATTGTCAAACTGTAATGAGAACAGAAGATAGCACAAAAAATGTACCAATTCTCTGAGCTTCCTAAAATGCAATCTCACTGTTGCCCTCAAATGACATTTTCCAGGTTCCCTTGATCTGCTCCATTGTACAGTGGTTTTTGTTCATGTAGCCATCTCTTAGTGTCTCATTAGAAATATGCACACTTTATAAAAATGTAATGAGGTAGTGCAGTTTTTTCACAAGAAGACATTTTAGAAATATTTCCTGCCTTTCATTGTTGTAAAGGTAATGTAAGATGATGACACTTTGCAGCTAAACATGGAGAGTTTAAACCAAGTAGAACCAATCTGGGTCGGCTTGAGAACAGTTGTGGGTGGGTTTGGGCAGGAAATATAAACTGCATTCACATTGTTGAGTGTCATTTAAGAAAAGTAGCCTGAGTTTGAAGTACTGCATGATATTCAATATGACTTTTAATAATTTCTAGAACTTCATTTGAGTCTTTTATTTACTTACAGTCTTTTTATTCAGACCAGGTAGAACATATTTTCTTATCTCCAATAATTCTGGAAACTCAGTGAGTTTATTTCCTGATTGGTTGCATAAAAATCTCTATCAAGCGTAGATGCTTTGGATAGTTCTTCTGATCAAATGGATTCATTTTCTGACATACTGATTAAAGCTGATTCATATTAAGAAGAAGCTATTAAAAAAAATTATATTTGGACATCAGTTTTCAACCCCATGCTTTGGCAGACAGAAAACTTTTACAACAGATTCACCATGACGTGTTTTTCAAATCAAACTAGCAAACGTACAACTTCCTAGAGCGTTCATCAGTTTTTGGAGAGGAAGTTCTAAGAGCAGATCAGCCAGTCCTACAGATATGTATTTTGCTTAAAGTGTATTGTTACCGTACTTACTGCTGTTATGTAATACAAATTACTTACCGAAGCATGAAGGCTTCACAGAGAGAGCAGCGCTCTTTTCCCCCCTTTTTAAATCAGCATTTTTCTGAGAAGGATCTTTATTGATGGAATGAGAGTAAGAGGTATTCTTTGTTAACTTGGAGCTGCCCAAGGTCCTCTGAGTTTTGTTGTGCTTCGTTCTCCAGCAGTTGAGTTTCCCAGTTCTTTTCAGTGGTGTCTGTTTGTGAGCATTCATCCTGTCAAGCCTTGCACTGTGGCACAGTGTCTTTTCCCCAACATTTGTAATTACTGAGCTTTGCTGGTTTATCCAGATTTTTGTTAAACTCTTAAACCATATCCTACTTTGATTTGTGCATGTGCTTGTTACATCAGTTCATGGGGCTTGTTGATTTAATTTGGTGAATCCTTTTACTTAAAACCAGACAAAACCAGACTTAGTTCTTCTCTGGCTTCTTCTCTTCAGCACAGTTTATTCTGCAATTACATAGATAAATTTTTGTCCTAAAGTACTCAATGTTGTTGCAGATATGTCTTCGTTTTCCCACTGGCATGATCAACATCACCAATTAAATTCATTAATGATTATTGATAGCAATACTTTTCTTATAAGTAATTTCTAAGGAATGTTTTGGTAATATTATACAGCATACTTATCAAAAAATATCAACAAATTAGTTTTGTAAGATGCAATGCCCAGGGAAGATTTATTGGGCAAATACTTCATTAGAACAAGAGAACTGAAAAGAGCTAGTAATTTCTGAGCTATCTACAGTTTTGCTATAATACATTATTGTTGTAATGTACATTTTTTAACTGTGATGGAAAAGTAGCTAATAAAGCATTAAAGTATAATGTTTTCTTCTAGGTTCCAATGTAGCATAATCAGGGAGATTTAAGCAAAACAATGATAAATACTGTGATAAAATGAATCTGTCAGATTGGTGACATAGGTAGATGTTCAACCAACAGTGAGACCTCCAAAACAAACTCATGAATGGTGGATTTTACAAATCTAGCTAGGCATTTTGGGTTATGGTTTAACTTCCCAAACAT
The DNA here is from genome assembly GCF_947461875.1 of Haliaeetus albicilla. Taxonomy (NCBI): domain Eukaryota; kingdom Metazoa; phylum Chordata; class Aves; order Accipitriformes; family Accipitridae; genus Haliaeetus; species Haliaeetus albicilla. The sequence continues at coordinate 10,590,704 of NC_091496.1, forward strand.
GACTATGGAATGAATAGTCAGTTGAAATAGATATTTGCACAATTTTTTTTTCTTTTTTTTACAGATACCAGTGTAATTTAAACATTTTTGTGTTGGAATTACTGCTTTAACTGTATTTTAATTGTATTTGAAACAGAACAAAGTGAATATATACTGCAAAATATCTGAAAACACAGCAGTAAAAATTCAAGGTTTTTAAAAAAATATGCTTAGTTGTATTTGCAGAATAATTAGAATGATTGTATCCAAGTGCCATCTTGAAGTAAAAAATATTATTCTGAAGTATGGGATTTATATTAAATGCAGATTATTGGAGGGCATAATTGTAACTGCTTTGATGTCCAAAAATTCACTTCTGCATACTGGAAACTGCTTCCAGTTCTGCCCTTGAAGACAGATGTGAACTTTCCACTTCATTGCCTGGAGATGTTTTTTTGAAGAGAGCTCCATAAATGGTTCATTTTACAAGCACACTGTATATTATTCTAGTGTCAAAGGCTTGGGAATTGATTACATAGACTATAATATAGATATGATAATTTCTGGTATGTTTTAGAAAGAAATTTGAATTCTCTGTGCTGTACATCTGGAGTTATGATCTCTGTAATACAATTTTCATGCATTTATGTCTGCAGCTTTCCATAACCCATGTTTACAAAGGCTCTTGTTGTCTGTGGTTATTTAAAATTTTTACCAATATATAGCATAATTGATATTTTTTTTTTACTCAGGCAGATGCCTATTTTACCAAAAAGGTTTTATTTTATTTTTTTTTTAAATTGGCTTACATGATATATATGATTTTAAAAAAATTAATAGTTAGAATGTAAATGAGAATTCCTAATTTAAACTATATAGTTGCATAAAAATATGAGTAAGTTTCTGTTTCAAAGATATCTTTCTTAAAACAAAAACAACAGACAAAACATGTAAAAAAATTATATCCTGGTTTTATAAATTATGAATTAAGGTGTCAATAAACTAGCTAAGTTGTTCAGTTGCCACAAAGCAAAGAACAAAACAATTATTTTGAATGTTTTTACCGAAAGGCTCTTTTTTTTTTTTCTGGAAATTGTGCTAATTTTAGAAAAATAAGGAGATTTGGAGATGACCAGCAAAGGCTGTTCCACTTCTTTTTTTGTAAAATGTTGTTATTTCATTATTTTCAGACTATTTCATATATGAATATCCTGATTAGAGTGGAGAGGTTATAAATAGCAGAGAAAATGTGGAACTGTCTCTGAAGAAGAATAAAATTACCATAAAAATAAATGTAAAATTTTTGCTCAGGATTTTTACACAGAACAGTAGAGGTGCTATCTGGATAAGATCCTCAGTTTAGTTTAATCACCTGAATTCCATTGGCCGAATTTGGACTGCCATTGTGTAGAGAACAGAGATGAACACATTTGTTTCATCAACAACATTTTTCCAGAAAAAAATGCATTTTGTGTGTTAGTTTGACATGACATGTCTAACCCAGCTGACTCTTGTTGTTCAGCATCTCTTCTGTCTTCCTCTTTTTTCTTTTCTTTTTTTTTTCCCCACATGACTAGAAAGCGAAGAAAGAGAAGGGAGAAAGAAAGAAATACAAAACTTAGGAAGGAAGATGTTTTGGGGGCTGTTGGTTTTTGTTTTTTTTTTTCACTTTTGACTTTTCATCAAACAATTGAGAGCTATTGACTTCTTTGTCATTTTTATCTCCAGATGTTTGTTCTTGACTTAATAGGGAACCTGCAATTAAATTAATTAGAAGCTGACATTAGTATCACTCATCCTGGAAGACTGCATCATGTTATGTTATCTATGATGTAAACAGGTTCTTTAAAAAAGTGTTTCAAGGGTTGAGCAAATGCTTCAAGATTAATTAAGACTTGAAAATTTATTTTCAATGAGAAAATAAGATCAGTCTATTCTGAATAACAGCAACATGTTTGATAGACAGCTAATTGTAGTCCACATAGGCAATCATGAAGAAACAAAAGCTGACTACGTAAAAATTCAAATGAATGTTGCTCTTACTTACTTATATGCTATTCATGTTGTTTGTTTTTTGGTTTTGGTTATGTCTTTTTTTAATAAGGGATAAAAAAATAGAACTCAGTCCGAGATTTGGAGAATTAAAATTTTTGTTTGCTTTTGTGACGTATGTTAATATTTTGGGTGTAGAACTAAAGTAAGAGAATTGTTTACTTCCAAAAGGACAGATGGGTTCTTGTCAGTAGAGTAAAAAGAGCAGTTAACCTTAGAACCCAGTAACATTTTATATTAAAAGTATTTTAAAATATTTCTAAAAGTTTTCTACAATTGCAATATATCTAAAAGTTTTACCAAGGACATTTTAGCATCAAATACCCTTTCAAGACATGGTTGAAGACAAGCCATGCTTTCAAGATAAAAGTTAAGCTTCCATGCAGTTTCTGCTGACTTTGTGGTGTTAACCACAAGGATAAGGTTTGTTAAATCTGATGTAAGGTACAAAACCAATAAGTATGATTTAAAATACAAATGGAAACTGTGTGATTTCAAGATAAGTACAGCCATATTTATTCTGTTTTTTAGCATTACTGCTACAAAGTTTTGCCTAGTTTAAAACGGAAGCTATTTTCGTGACAAAATAACTCGATATTTGTTGCCAGAAGGGACTGTGAGTACAATGTATATTTGTAATCCAGCTACATGATGTAGGAAAGTGCTGAGCTTGTATCACATGAATTTTGGTCTTGCAATGCTTGCTTTAAAGTTTAACTTTTTAAAGTTTTAGTATGATTCTTTAGAAAGACAAATATAATTAAAAATTCATATTTTCACTGGATTTTTTTTCTGTCATCTAAGAGTCTACATGTAAAAAATTTTCGACAGATAGAGTAGTTATTGGAACAATTAACTTTGAAGATGGAGAAGTTCCTCCCCCATAATTTTGCATATCTTTCTAAAATAAATGCTGAAAGGTTGAGAGTAGAAACCTCTTGGTGAAACCAGATGGATTTGGGCATTAAAGTGTCAAATCTGTTGAGAATAATGGCCCCTTCTGACCATAAGAATATATTGAGTGAGTTGTTTGGCTTCCTACAGTGCCCTGCATAGATATGTGTGCGTGTGAATGTCCATCTGTGTATCACTCACACATGTATGAGTGTAAGATTATTGATTTGCCCTTTTCATGGAAAATTTAATATCTTAAATCTTCAGCAATTGGATTCTCTGTCTTCTCATCAAGGAGGAATTCTGAATCATCTTAACTAGCTAAGTAATTGTGTAATTAGTATTAAAGCTGAGCTAACATAGTTGCTTTGAGAGGATTCTTTATTCTTCTGGAGATAGCAAAAAGTAGCAAAAGAGCATCTAAGGACTGCAGGAAGATCATTTCAGGGGCACTTTGTTTTTTGCTATCTGTGTAGATTTTTTTTTCCCCGCTTCATAATCACTAAAGCAGTACTGTGTATATTCTGAGATGTGAAAAACTGAATTTTACAAGCTTAACACAAATAATCTTCAAGTAATTAATGTAGCATTCTGGGAGACTGGAAACATTTGATATTTTTGTTTAGAAAGAATTGTGGAGTTTCAATTAAAACTTATTCAGTCTTACAGAAACAAATATTTCCTCCAAAAATACAAATGAGGTTAATATTTTAAAAAGCTCCATTTTATGAATGCACTCCTGGACTCTGTGGATCGTATAGTTTGAGGTTTTACCCTGACTATGAATCTTTGGCGTGAGGTAACAGTATAATGCATGTGTCTATTACCAGGCATTGCAAGTCCATTGGGAAACTGAGTACTCTTACCATAGTTCAGCTCAGTATTTTGGGGTCTTACCTTTACTTACTTCCAAGGAGCTACCACTGATTCATAACACTAACGAGACAGAAAAGCTAAGTCACCTCCTTTCACTGGCTTTGGTTTGTTTTGTGGTTGTTTTTGGTTTGGTTTGGTTTGGTTTTTTCCTAGCAGTTAAAACCTGTCTTTTCCTCTTATATTTAATATTTATATTGAGAGTTAGCAGTACATTTGTTTTGGGCAGACTTACATGGGTTTAGATTATTTGGTATTTTCTTTGCATAATTGTACTCATGGTGTCTCTTGAAAGTAAACTCAAGCTTATTATGTATGATTGCTGGAGTATATAGGATTTATTTGCACATTAAATGCCAAGAAAACATCTGCTTTAAGTCATACTGTAGCATCACAGTATGTTATGCTTTTAAACAGATTGCAAGCATGTTTCTGTAAGAAACATTGAGAAGAAATTTTAATGAATATTGGTCTGAAGTTTTCCAAGAAAAATATTTTATTTTTAATTCTTCATGTATGTGTTTGCCAAATTATGGAAGTGCACAGCATGCTCCGCTTTTCTGAGTTACAATGTTTGACAGGATTATCTTGCAGATTAAATGGCATATTCATTTTTAGGACAATCTTTCCAGTATTTCCTATTGTATGGCTGTACAAGGGCAAAATTGTAGGCAGGAAAGGGCAAGTTAAAATCAATAAGCAGGACATGCAGAAAAGGTAAGTATTAGTTAAAATGTGTCTACCACAGTTTTCTTAAGATATAATCAGCATAAATCTCAAAAGGAGGCAGAAGCCAAGACACTAAAAAAAGCTTGGTTTTCCCCTTTCGGACCTGCACCTCATGTCTCCCTTTGCCTTTCACTGGACTTTGGACTGCGTTGCCTCAAAGCTTGGGAGTTTGCCTCTTATCAGTAAAAATGGCCACACCTAATAAAAAAGTGTTATTCTGACCCGTATGTTGCAAAACCAGCCAGTTTTTTGTAGGAGATGGCGGCTGTGACTATTTCCGTGCTCCTGTGCTCTGCCATCTCTTCATGCTGCCCTTGTCATGACCTTAAAGCAGGCACGTTAGTATGGTTTTCACCTCCTCATTTTGGGTATTTAGGAGAGATGTCTGATGGGAAGAGCTCAAGAAGTTGCTGGAAGGTGTATGTCCTTCTCAGTATGTATCGTATCACACAAAGTTGTGTTCCTTCTGCACAGATGTAATATCTATTTCCTTTGTTTACTTTATCATCTCTTTACTGCCATGGCAGCTGCCAGTATATCAGGAAATGGTTATATGCAACCTTCTCACTGTATTTGTAGCTAATGATTAATATAAATTTCCAAAGCCAGGTAAGTGATTTTCCTTCACTTTCTGCTCGACCTGTGCTCACTTCCTTGAGAACAGTCTGTTTCCTTGACTATGAATTATTCCCCAGTCTTTTTGTCTGTTTGTTTCTTTGCCTTTCCCCCTCATTTTCAGCACCTAAAGGATTCATATATCAATCACGTAACATGGAGAGCAAACATTATACATAAATCATTACTGAATGATAATAAACTCAAATGATAAAGCCAAGTACTATAAACATAAGTGATGAAACAGATATGCACACTGTGGTTCTGATTAAAGTAAGATTCAAACAGCAGAGATGAACTGAAAAATGGGAGTCAGTGGAAGTGTCTTTAGCTATTTAGAGCTTTTGAAAATCAGACCATTTATTTAGGTATCACAATACAGATTTAGGACCTTATTTCAAGCTATCTTTTTAAGAAAGGTTTATCTTTGGACTTTAGCGTAGGCTCTCAGCACATCTCAAATTCGTTCTTGAAGTGAGGTTTCTCTGGAGCATAGTTTGCTGCAGGCTCTCTCCCTAATCAGGAATAGATATAGTAGTCAGCCCACTAATGGTGTTTGTATCTGGAGATAATGTCCCATAGCCTGGTGAGCAAATTTGAGTAGCAAGGGTCAAAACTTTAGCTCCTCAGTTAAGTATTAAAATTTAGGTGAGATGCGGCTGGATGGAGCTAGGAATAAAAAAAAAAAACAACCTTCTATTCTTTAAGCAAGTATTTCCATCCTCCTCCATAGCATTTCACTTGGAGTGTAGATCAGCCACTTCCACTTATGTGAAATAGCATGCCAATCCCTCTTCATAAAAGGGACTATTCATGCAGTAACAGACTAAATATGAGCAAAAGGCAGACACATTTCAATCTGTCTTAGCAGAGATTTTTGGTTTTGCAAAACATATTGTTGAAATGAACTACACATGTTAGTTTTAGGATTATCTGGTTTGCAAGAGCAAACAAAATGCAAAATGACTTTTCAGAATAATGATGTGTTTGTCTCTGTATTTCTATTGGGGATGACCAAATTAAAAAGATTTTACAGCGTATGGTTGAGCTGTTTATTAATATGATCCATTAAGGTTCAGATAAAAGGGTTGTATTTATAGTTTATCATCAAATATATATTCTCAGATGCGATAAAGATCCACTGAGCAGTAGGCACTCTGAAACATTAAGAATAGTTCTCCTTTTTACTACAGAATTCACCTCATCTAGTTCTATAGCTAAGCCCTAGTTTTTGAACAAAACCAATTTTCTCTAGACTCTCCATTAAAGGTCAGCATTGAACACAGGACTGAATAGACCACAAACTCTTAAGGGGGTGGAATTGTTTGTTGTTTTAGTGCCATCCGTGACACTAGACATTTTGTCAGTTCAAAGCAAATAATAGCAATGATGGGATGGGAATACTCACACTCTCTGCTGACCAATTGTGTGGGGAATAGTGATTCAGCTGCTAGAAGGCATAGAAAACAGTTATTATTTGAGACTGTTATAATAAAAGGTACAAAGGATCATGCTAGGGCTGCTCAACATCTACATATAGCCAAGGAGGATTGCAATAACCTAACATTATTAAAGCTCAAACTAGTTTGTAAATAACCAATTATTAAAAACTGTGTTTTACTATAAAATTATTACTTCAGACAGTAACAAGACCTTGGATTTCTTTGGTCTATGTGATCTAAATGGAACAACTACAATCATACTATCAAAGCAAGTTAAGAATAATGTAAATACAGGTCATATACTGCTGTTAATTAATGCACAACAGCATGTTCATTTGTCATGATTGCAAGTAAGTTGAAATTGTTTTAGTCATCTAATTGGGAATCTCCTTAAAAGAACCTGTGAAAGAGAATGTCATTGCAACAGTTGTCATCTGACTATGATTGTCAGATATATGCTGAAATATGTTTATGAATGTAATTATTATCTTTTTATCTTGGAAGTAAATACTGAATCTCCAGTGTCTTTTGTGAGTGAAAAGTGAGATACCAAAATAATATTGGAAACATGCTGGGATGGACTTTGTGGATTGGAAGACTGCTTAATATAAAGATGGTATTGTCATTGATGTGTAACGACAGAAAACTCTCCACATCTGATTTTCATGCATATTTTGTAGAAAAAGCCAACATTCAAAAATATCTTAAAGACTTAAAAAAACAAAAAGAAAATGAAAAATAAATCTAGTTCGTGTTTGTTTGATTGGCTTCTTCGTTTCTAAAAATTGTATTGCGTTTTAAGGCACTATCATGTATACCTATGACTACCAATATTGCTTGCACTATTGAGCATGCATAGTTTCCTGCCAGAAGAGGATTCCCCTATGGATCCTCTTACCTTTTATGAAGTTCATCACAGTGAAAGAAGGGTACACTGACTTGGGGTGATAGGAATAGGTTCTTTCTTTGACTACAGGACAGCAGTTAACTGTGGAAGCACTCTGAAAAAAACTTGGAGTATTACACTTTAGCAGAAAACCCAATACCCAAACCTAAATGCCACTCCACATATCTAACTCTTCAGATGTTCATACTGGAAATACAAAAATAAATGGATGGTAGTATGTATTCTAAAACAAAGCCATAGTATACAGTCTGGAAAGTTTGTATGTAAAAGTAAAAACATTTGAACTCAAGAAATCAACAATAGGATACATATTTTAATTAATCTTTGGTAGAGATGGAAAATCACAAGGACATTTATTATAGGAGAGACTTTTTTAACCCTCCCTTGATAAAACACTGGCTATTAACAGCTTTCCTAAATTCAATTTTATAGATTCACTAATTAAAACATTCAACCCATAGGCTTACAGGGTACCATTCTGTGTGAATTAGAGGTTAGTATTATTACAGATTTATATTGTGGTAGCACCTGGAGATTTTTCAGTGTTATCATGACAGACACTGCAAGTGTTGTCCCAAAACTTGTGGGATCGTTCACCCACTGTGCAAGCCAATAACACACAGAGTCAAGGTATTAGCTGTTTATTGCCGGTTCTGTGCAGAAGGGGATGCTAGGGGGTATCCCCACAAAACTAGCATACCCAGCACTAAAACAGTAATTCATTTATACATTGTAAATTAGCATAACTACCATATTCATTGTTTATCAACCTTCTATTGGTGCCCATAATTCCATATCTTAAAGCTGATTGGTGTGTAGTGTCCTCATCTTCATTTAAAGGTGCAGCGTCTTTTAATTTTACTGCGCAAGCTTGGTGGGTGAAGGTCTTCAGGTGGAGGCAAGTATCCTAACTTCTAGAGGTGTGGTTTTCATGTTATAATTAGATAAGTTCACCTAAAGGGCACATTTTTAACTGATTCATATGGTATAGCCAAGCTTACTGGGCTACCAGCCCACTAAAGTTTCTGGTTCCTAGTTTTAGGTGAATTTGTACCTTCTATTCCATTGTCTTGTCAAGAGCTTCTTACCCAAGTGATTTACATCAATTACTTATCTTTTGTTCCCTAAGTTTGTAAAAAATTACAAGCACAAAGATTTCAATATCACAAGTATGATATATAATTGTCTAAAGGAGCTCTATTCCTTGCACAGTTATAAAAGGACATGTATTCTGTTTCAGATTAATGTTTGTGGATTTTCATTGTAATCCAGAATTTCTCAAAGTCTACACAGATCTGAATTATCCCAATTCCACTGAAGTACTTAAGGCTCTTCCATTGACTTCTTTGGCCTTTGGATGATGCCCATATCCAGTTTGTTGCTTTTTCCTTCATTGGGGTTGTTTTTGCCATGGTAACAAAAGAAGTGGTCACCAGAGGCAGTAAAATGCTTGATGGGAGTTTCGCTGTGTAAGTAAAACTGAGGAGAAAGGCTCATTCCTTTGTTCTGGGCAACAGCACCTCTACAGCTAAACCTGCCAAGACAAAGGAGGACTACCGGTCATCTTGTTACAACAGTGCATGAAAAAAGCAACAAACACATGACAGTGCAGTTAGATGCAGAGTAAAAACAAGTATAGTAATGTTCCCTCTCCACAATAAAAAAGCAGTTCTTTTTTGACAGCTTTGCTTCTTTTGTGTCTATGATGATGTATACTTTAGTGATACATTTTTGTGCATTGACAGCATACTTCTAAGCCTCTAAGGGCCTTCAGCAAAATAACTAAAGGAAATTAAATTATACACAGACACTATACATGTAAAAATCCCATTATCTATCAAATTTAATTACTAAAATAAAAATTTCCAAACAACAGAGCAGTTTCTAAAAAGACAAAATTTGAGCTTTTTCTGAAGGTGCTGGGATGTATCTTGAAGTAAGGTAAGGGCATACACATTTCAGAATTGTCATCACTTGAGGAAGTAGGTCATCCTTGTGTTGTCATATTCTGTATTTCATCTGTTCATAATTTAGTGGAATATTCAGCAGTCCCAACCCTATTAAAATTAAGGAGCAGATAATTCCTGACACATGGGAGAAACACTGATTCCTCTGTACTTCTCTGGTAATCTGCTGCAGTATTTACAATTCTCTTCCTTTAACACTTGGTGTGGGAGAAAAAGAAGAGATCATTAGCGACAGCAAACCAGCTGACAAAGTTCCATGAGTGCTTTCATTTTTTTCTGGAGCCAAAGCAAATCTTAGGGCATTAGGAATAACTTTCTCATTTTTCTACTACTCTATAAAATAGACCTTTTTATTTAAGATTTTAAATTTTGAAACCTTTTGACTGAAGAAAATATTACAGTTTCTGTTGCTAGGGTGTTATTTTTCAGCACATTCACAGAATCACATAATGGTTGCAGTTGAAAGGGACCTGTGGAGGTCATCAGGCTTTGTTTGACAGGATAATAACAAGGTAGAGAAGAATTTCTTGGGATGTACCAACACTTTAGAAAAATAGGTGGACTGCTTGGCACCTTTTTGAGCTCTTACGCTGTTGTTATCAGTCCAGCATCCAAGATGTGTTTATTCAGAAATTCACAGTCCCTGAAAGCTTCTGTTAGTGAGCAATCACAAATTTGAATGGAAGACATTAAGGATAAGGAAAAACAAAAAGGAGGGGAAGATCCAAATAGTGGTTGCCCATAGTCACTGCATTGAAGATAAAGGCTCCAGAGCAGATTTTGAGGGGGTAACTATGCACCCAGTGTACTGGTCAATGCTATCTCATTGCTATTGTGTGTTCTCCCATATCTTTATTCTTTTCTTATTTGTTGCAGTTTCTTCCAGCTCAAAAATCAAGGTGATATTCAGTAGGTCAGCTGTAGACATGAGTAACCGGTCTGATTAGCTACACTCTTGCCCTATAGTCAGTGGACACAAACAGGCACTTTAAAAGTGCCAGTGTTTTTATCTAATGTCCTATGATAGGTGAGATTAACTGCCTTCTAAATGTTCCTGGTTTTCTCCATCAAAGGTAAAAGTTACCAACCACAATTACAAATGTCTACACAATACACAACCACAATTCAGTGGAAATCCTGCTTTCTCGCCTGCTTAGGTAGTGCCTACCCCAGTGTTTTGAAAAATGCTAAGCTACAAATAAGATTTAACAGCCTGAAGAAGTAAGTGTTCAGTTGGACCACACTGAATAATTGTACGGTAATTTCAATAAACTTGAATTATGTGATTTGAATGTGTCTTCTAATATTCTGGAATGTTTCTTTCTCCCTCTAAAAGCATGAAATATATTGCCATTAAGAGATGCTGGAAGATGCTTAAAGCAACTGAAGGCAAAAAAAATCAAGAGGTAATTTTTAAGGGATTTAACGACAGTTTAACTCCAAAACGTTTCATTCTAAAGATGGCAAGCTAAAACAGCCTTCAGAAATTTAAGATTTCTTTTATTAGAACTGCTCGATTTCCTTCGGTAATGATTAGAATTCCCATAATCTAAGACAGAAGATTGTGGACTGCAGCCATAGAATAAAATAGATTTTACTTTTATTGCTGCCCATCAGACACCAAGTAAAAAAAGTAAAGTGCCTTACAGCAGCATGCAGAAAAGGCAACTCATCAAGCAGTCTATATGCTAAGGTATCACAGTTCAGAACAAATACCAACACTCTCAGTGGCAATGCCTTTTAGCAGGCAAAGGTTAAATATCATTTTTTTGGCATTTTTTTGTTCTGGGTTTCTGTTGCACTTCAAAGTTGACACAAAGAGAAGTAAGCTTTATTATATTCTTATTTTGATACTAGTTGTATCTTCCAACACACTGACCAAAGTCTTTTGAGACTTTTTTATATATACCATAACTGAGCTGCATAAGCCTGGATAGCAATCACTGTCTTCAGTAGCTCTGTACAGAAGTAGCCAGGAAGCATATAGCAAATATTTCTACTGATGCATACAGAAAAAATAGGTAAGAGTCTCTCACTCATTTTTGCTGTATTGGCTTCCCAGTGGCAACAGAAATAAATACATAAAATCCATTTTTTGTCATGTCAGTTTTTGTGACTTTTAATGTATACACCAACAAGCCACATAAGCAGTGGTAATTGGGTACGTATACAACTCTGCAGTGAAAATAGTTGAAAATAGCTTGCTTTATTTCATAGTTGTCATGGCGTAAGAGTAAGCTTATCAGTTAATGACAATAATCTGAGATGCTGAGATAACTTGATCTTCTTCAATCACATACTGAAAACTTTTTTTTGAGAAAGAGATAAAAGCTGGTCATCTTTTTGCATTGTTCAGATAACAATCTCAGCTTGATTGCAACTTCAAACAAAAAAAAAGCATTCTCAAACTAAAAAAAAGGCATTCTCAAACTAAAAAAGTAATCCCTTCCTCCTTCTATTGACAAACTTGTTAATTATGCAGGAATTATTGCTGGATTTGGTTGGTGGTGTTTTTTTTTTTTTAAGTTGATGCTGTACATTTACCTGAACCAGCTTTTGTGGATTTCTATGATCTCTCTTTGGTGGCTGAAAGATAGCTTGACATTTAAAGTTGGCTAAATGCTACAAATTTATTTAATGCTAATTATATAATGCATTCTGCTCATGAGTACTATTACAGGAATGCAGTTTGTAAAACTGGTAGGATTTCATGAATCATTGAGTGATTTTGTTGGCAATCACATCATATGCTGAAATCAGCTGCTTTTCTCTGTGCCACCACTCCTATTGTATCGTACTCCAAACTGCAAATCACTAATGGCAAAGAAGATCTTCTAGTTTCAAACCTAAATTTATCCATGGACAATTCATATCCATTTGGTTTGTAGCCAGTATACCTTTCCCCCTATATAAATCATATTTGTGGGATCCATTTCCCTTGGTTAAATTAGCCATATTCTTCTAACCTCTTCTCCAAAAATCAGCCATCTGACTAGGCATTTGTTTGCACATTCTTTCTCCACTTGGGGTGAAATCCAAAAATATGTTTAAGATCCTAAGTGACATTTTAGACAATATTTATGTGTATAAATTCAGGAGAATGATCCTGGAAAACTGTCTGTGACCTCCACAGGCACACAGTATCTATGAAAACCTTTCTATATTTTCCTAATTCTGGACACCATAAAGGCTCAACTGTGGACCCTGTCTCTGCCAAGCTGGCTACTTAGGAAGGATGTAGGGTAATTTCCCTCTATAGGAGATGTGTTTTCCCTGCCTAGCAATTTCTTGACTCATCTCTACTAATTTGACTAATCATTTCATGGTGGCACAGGTTCAGTTATTGTTCTGGAATCCAGGTATGCTCAATGTGTAATAGTTTCATTTTTACGTGTAGAATAAATGATATTATCCATGAAAAAAATACAAGGTTTTTCTGACAGTATTCCTCCAGTAAACCCATATTGCTTTTTAGTATATGGCCCTTTTCTTCATCACAAGCATCAATTCTACTTTCTTTCAAATAATTTTCTAAAACTTTGTAAACATTTGAATTGGACTAGCAGAGCTGTAGTTACCAGAAACACTTCTACACATTAAATAGAAGTGGATGTGAGTTGAATGTGGGTAAGCTGTGTGTAACTCAATTTGGGTGGATTATGTATATCTCATAGCTGCTTGATTTGGCTTTCTCATGCCAATGTACTTTAATGAATACTATTAGACTATGATCGTGCATTTCCACATCCAATATGATGATTTCTATTCTGTGTGCTCATTTCCTGTTGACATTTGCTTGTGTTCAATCTAACTGTTATAAAAATTTGAGATTAAAGCACATATTAGGTGTACCATACCTTTAACTCTGAAGCAATCTTAACTGCACTGTGGATATCTTTTTATCTGCAAGGATACCAAATATTTTGTTGCTTGTTTAAATTAGCTTTGCAGAATTTGACTTAGCTCAATTTTTGGAAATTCATTCCTTATCCCTGCTTTTTCTGATCTTCAAGACAGAGTTTGCTATGCTTATCAGATTACTTTTCCTCTCTGGGTGTGCTATTCAGTTACTTTTTCTACTGTTTCATTAAGTGGCTTATTCATATGAGATCTTGGAAACATGCTGTACAAGTTTGTTAAAATAAAAACCAAATCAATTAAAAATAAATATCCCAGGTAAAACTGTTCTAGAGTCTCAGAATAAATAGTTTATATTAGTATTTATACCAGAGTTGTCTTAATTTGAAATGTATGTTTATTTTGTTTTCTAAGACACATACTCAAATCTATGCTTAGTAAAAAAGAAGATGGCAAATTTGAGTAATAAGAAAAATATTTTAGTCACTGCCTGCACTGCTTCTCCCCCTGTTTTGTTTATAAGGTAATTAGGGAGAAAAAGTGTGCTTTCTTTTCATAGATCTATTCAGTTTTTTATAATTAGAATATGGTTTTTGGTAAAGATTCTGATTTGCAATGTGTTTATTTTAGATACTGAAATCAGAAGGATATTAATTTTTCAGAGATTTATTTCTTAATGCTTTTTTCATTCCTATGTTGGTTTTGTGATTTTACTGTACTGCAAGCAGTAAAGAAGAAGAATTAGGAAGGGATAAAAATATGATCTAAGGAAGTAGTTGGCTGAGTTGGTTAGTGTCTAAATGAAACTAAAGCTTTTGCCTTCTGAAGTAACTTAGAGATGTTTTATGGGAAAAAGCGTTTGTTTTCACCTTCACAAATATATTAAGTACTTTGAGTTACTTTCAGTTAAAGAAAAACTCTAGTTTACCAATTAGTGTTTGCCAAGAGTAAGTAATGAATTTATCAACATACTGCAATAAAAAATCCTTGACTGGCAGGGAGATGGAATAGTTGACCCTATTATTTTCAACTTGAAATTATCTAACATTGTGGTATGCAAATACAAAAGCAAAGGAACTGAAATGCCTGAGCTCTTGCATGACAACTGAAAAATAGACATTCACAATGAATGTTAGATGTATGCCCTTTTCAGGATGACATTTGTTTAGTACAAAACTGAATGAGGAAAACGTTGTGGCACAGCTACTTTGTTCTGTCCAGCAATATGGGGTTGTAAGGATTGCTGAAAACACAGGGAGAGAGCCATGGATTCAGAATATTAAAGCACACTAGTATCACTTGTGATGCCAGTAATAGTGTCTACTGCCAATTCAGGAACCAAAGGGTGTGAAGAATTCTGTGAAGAGCTAAGAAGATTTATCTAGTGAAGACTGCTGAAACAAGATGACGTCCATTTCCCAAGTCCTAAGAAATTTGGGTTGACAGGCTAACTGAAAAGGTAGCCTCAGGGAAAAGCTTGCATTCAGGGCATGAGGTTAACTGAGGAGAAGACAGGTCTAAAACTGAGGCATATGACTTCACCGTACAAAATTTGATTTTACAGAGAACCATTCTGGGAGAGAATCAGAAGCTAGAGGGCTGGTGATACAAGAATATTTTTGTAGGCTCTTTTGTGATCAAGTATCTGCACGATTATAAAAACTTAGATTGGAATTTAAAACACACAGCTTGGGAAAAATATTTGCCATGCCTATATAACACTAAAAAATAAAGTGGCAAAGAGATGCAGATATAACAAAAGTCCAAGAAAACAATAGCAAGGTTCGTTAAATCACTGCATATCCGGACAATTCCAGGTCATTTCACTAGCATCACTTGCGTCAGTATGTCAGGGAGGCAAGACTGGGACTTCCATCTCTTGACAAGATTTAGTGCAGTTTGCCAATTTGGTCATCGTCACCTTCCCTTGCTCATGTTAATTGTCACTATTTTCCTTTTTAAGAGACTTGTTCTACTATGTGCTCAGCACAGAGCACAGTCCTTGAGTTGAAGAATTTTACTCCAGGGAAAAGAGACTGAATAGGGACCATGAGCAAAGCTGAGAGGAAACAGTGGCTGGGTAACTGTTTTGGTTTTTAAATACTTAATACTACTACTAAAGTTGCTGAAGTTATTATAGGCAGTTCAAAGAATTGAGTCGGTGAAGGATTTAAATGAGGGAAGGGAAGTGACTTGATGAATCTGAGAAGGAGCAAGTGTATGAGCAGTGAGTAGGCTGCAGCTGAAGAGGTACTAAATAGGATCTACATAACAAGCAGAGCTAGAAGTAGTAAGAGCCAAATGAAGATGTATAGAAAAGAAACAAGTATAGAGACCCTAGAAACTGGATATGGATATATTATAAGGAAATAAATGGAACTTATGTCACAAACAAATGGTACTGTGAGAAGAACATGTGCAATTAATGTATAAAGTAACATGTTCTTTAAGAATTTCTATATAGCATGTGTGTGAAATTCAGCAAACTCTTGAACCATGGATTATTTCCTGGTAGAAGCCACTTAATTATGTTTTTATGAAATTAAAGATGGTTAAAGCTAGATTCTGAGAAGCTTAATAACATTTAAGTATTGTCTTATTCCCATGCCCCATGCTGACAGAAGATGTATTAGCACAAATAATAACGGTATTATTTCTGCTTACACTGTGAAATGAGTATTTGTCAGGCTGATTGGAGAAGGCAAAACCTGCCCCCTTTTTAGTGGGTTTAAAAGCTTTTAGGCCCTCCAATAAATTTAATTAAAAAATTAATCTATTATAGTTATCTAGTCAACTTTGTGTAGTGATTTACAATCTTTATGAGAAAAGAATCAAGGGTACTATGAAATTGGATCTTTTTTCTGTGGTCTATTTATGCAAAATGTTATCTAGTGTATTTAGTCACTTACAGACTCCTGATAATACTAACAGCATGATTTTCTGCGGGCCAAATTTGTTTCCTGGTGTGTTACTTCTATTTGAAGTTTATAAAAGACAGTTCACAACATACTTAGCTGTTTTCTAGGAAAAAAAAAGTTGCTGCCCATAAAAAGGGAGGAAAATATAGTAAAAATTCCAGATAAATCCCTCTAACAAATATTTGCAAGAAAACTAAGTTACATTTTACACATTCTTTAAAAAAGAAATTACTTTTATTTGTATTTCTTAATAAGTGCTTCCCAGATAAATGATGTGTGGTTGGAGCACTTTAAGTCCTATGGAGAAGGATCATCTGCCCTGACGGATTATGTTTTAATGCTTTTGTCCACAGAAAAGCTAGACCTAAATTATATTTAATAGTCTGAGACAGAGCCACATTCAGTTTGGAGTTGCAAAGGGTACAGTAACTAACTATTAGGGGCTTCATTGCATTTGGAGACAGCTGATTAAATCAATAAACTGCATTTATTGGGACAATAGTGCCAAATACTTTTAATAAATATTTATTTGTGTCAATTACTAGGACTCACTAGTTTGGTCATTTTCTTTAAAAGTAGAATAATAAATACACAAGGCAATAGTTAGATGACCTAACTGAAAATGCATGCATTCTTGCATTTCTTGTGCATGAAAAAAAATTTGTCAGACAAAGAAAATTATTTTAGACATTAAATAGCCTTTCCTTAGTTCCATTTCAACAAAATTAGCCCACATGAGCGTTTCTTACTAAATTTTGTTTTACATGCAATTGTCGTTTTGTCTGCAGTTCTTGCAATTTATATTTCACTTATTAGCTTAATCAGCTATTTTTTCAAAGGGGCAGCATCACAGCAGTGATTCAGTTATTTTAAAAACAAAAAAACGAGAGAATTGTAAAGTCATTTAGCAATGGGATTTGGATCTGAAGTATGCAGATAGACTTCACAAATTGGGGTTTTGGTAGACTTTAGATAAGTCTAGAAAGTGTTT
Organism: Haliaeetus albicilla; assembly: GCF_947461875.1. NCBI lineage: Eukaryota > Metazoa > Chordata > Aves > Accipitriformes > Accipitridae > Haliaeetus > Haliaeetus albicilla. The sequence goes on from NC_091496.1 coordinate 10,607,929, forward strand.
GAAACCAGCTAATCTCAAAATGTCTTAATGATACCAATGTGCTCAGAAATATCCTGGTTGGGATGTGAGAGCTGAGCACATAAGCTCCATCGTTAGGGATTAATAGAAAGATGCCTCACTTCTGGTTAACTATGTTGAAAAGCCATTTGTGGTCCTATCATGACCAACCCTTATCACTCTGTGAGAAATGCCATATCAATGACAAAATGCTGGCATCACCACGTGTTAAGTACTCTTGGTGGGAAAACCTGCCAGTGCATTTGCTGAAGTGAGGCCCCTCTACGCTGAAAAAGGCAGGTTGCCTGGAGTCAGAAGGAAAGCAGGGAGTCTGGTGCTTACACCCCTGTCATTCGGGCATTCTTTGGTGGCAGGGGCAGTGCTGGAGTTCCAGTCTCTGCTTTTGGTGTTGCCTCATTTATTACTGTGTTGTTATTATAAAATGCGTGAATGTTTCTGGGGCTGCACAGTTCATCCAGATACCCCTTCTGCTAATTAGATGCCACATCTTCTGGGCAACTGATTATATACCGTTGGATGTTCTGCAGTATTCGATGGTATATAACTGATCAGTCATCTGTAATACCCTAATATTATCAGCAGTATTACCTATATAGTTACTAATAGAACAATTTTGCTGGTTTTCATGTGTTTTATATTCAGTAGGTCACTAAGTTCTCTAAATCAGAGAGATACAATAACTGAATTGCTGAGACCTTCCATTGTCACAGTAGAAGGAGTTGAAAACAAGCATACAAAGATTTTATTGTACAGCATAGATCTCTTCTTCTCCAGTGAAGCTCATTTTGCACTAGTGAAGTAGAGCTTCATTATCTATTCTAGTATCCAGAAGATTCTGGGCTTTTTCTTTCCTTTCAGTACTTTCTGTGTTTAAAATTTGCTTTTGCTAAAGAAACTGTACCCCAAATCCCACTGGAAACAGTCTCATTACTCCTCTCATGTAGTAGCTAGGCAACTGGCAACAAGATCTTTTGCACAGATACAAGCATTTGTCCTTTTTTTCTGATTTTCTGGGAAGAAGAGTAAAAGGAGCCAGTGTGCAGCAGGGATTTAGCAGTAAAGAGAGCAGACAGGTGATTGTCCTTCCGGGTTACAGCCATATTAAATTTCTACACTGATATATATACACAAATTCAAGAGGGGAAGGTAACTTCTGAAGAGAAACACAAAGATCCATGAGTCCCTGTTGGTCCCTTTTTACTCAGATTTACAAAATTAGAGAGACCTACTGATAGATTATAGAGGCTTTAGAAGACAGTAGCTGTTAGAAATACATAAGCAAACTTTGTACATAAAGGCTGTCAATACTTTGGAACAATGAAATTGTTTTCACAGTGTATTTTTATATTTGTTCAGCTTGGCTTTCTGGAACCTGACATGGTTCACTTCTGTTAGAAAGGTGTTATGGATCTTCCTGCAAGAGCAACAAACAGAGAAAATAACTTCTCAGTATGCATAGTGTTCGGATTAAAAGTATTCAGCTGTATCAGTTGAGAAAGCCATATGATTTTACTGTTAAGTTTTCAAATAAGTAACTTCATATGTTTGTTGTATCACAGGTACAGGAATGGCTGTGCTTAAACTGCCAGACCCAAAGGGCAATGTCAGGACAACTTGGGGATATGGGCAAGGTGCCACTTCCGAAAGCAGGCCCTTCACAACCAGTATCCAAACCACCTGCTGCTCCTCAAAAACAGCCGATGCCTGCTGTCTCACATTCCCCTCAGAAGACTTCCACACCGCCTACTCCAGCAGCAGCAAAACCGAAAGAAGAACCAGGCGTTCAGAAGGAAGTTCCAAAACTTCAGCAGGGGAGACTGGAAAAAACATTGTCAGCTGATAAAATCCAACAAGGAATTCAAAAAGAAGATGCAAAACTTAAGCAGGGGAAACTTGTCAAGACACCCTCAGCTGATAAAATCCAACGTGTTTCTCAGAAGGAAGACCCAAGACTCCAGCAAACAAAACTGACAAAGGCAGCCTCATCTGATAAGATTTTACATGGAGTTCAGAAGGAGGATGCAAAATTTCAAGAGGCAAAACTGGCAAAAACATCCTCAGCTGATAAAATTTTGCATGGAGTCCAGAAGGAAGACATAAAACTTCAAGAGGCAAAACTGGCAAAGATACCCTCAGCTGACAAAATTTTACATGGAATTCAGAAAGAAGACCCAAAACTCCAACAGATGAAAATGGCAAAAGCACTATCAGCTGACAAAATCCAACCTGCAGCTCAGAAGGAAGATGCACAACGTCAGGAGGTCCAGTTGTCAAAGGCAGTTTCAGGTGATAAAATCCAACATGGAATTCAGAAAGAAGATCCAAAACTTCAGCATGAGAAAATCATGAAAACTTCATCAGTGGAGAAAATCCAACAGGAAGCTCAAAAAGAAGAACCAAAACTTCAGCAAGGGAAACTGTCAAAGACACTTTCAGCAGATAAAATTCCTGCAACAATAAGTTCAGACCAAAAGAAACCCCTAAGCACATTGGAAGAAGATAAAAAACCTGTGCTCCCAGAAAAGAGCACTTCACATCCAGAGGACAAAAAAGAACAAATTACAGCTGAGTCTAAAGATCGTGTTGCTGAACAGAAAGCAGAAGCTGAAGCACCTTATAAGGAACCGCAAGCTAAGAAGGAAGAGGATGTTAAGAAAGAGGGTTTGATAACTGGGATTTCACAAACGGTTTTGAAAGCTGAAAAAGCTCAGGAAGAAGAAATTCCTGTTCAAAAAGCACCTTTGCCAGGAACTGACCATGTGGAAGCAGTGAAAGAAAAAATAGTAAGTGGCTTTCTCACTCCCACCCCCCTTCTGCCTTGCTACAGTTTAGAATCTGATCCTGACAGACCCTTTCCTTTATGTCTTGCTGCTCTTTATTGTTATTCGCAGTATAGGATGATTCTAAATTATAAAGTCAATCCCTCCCGTTGAGTGAAAGTTTCACCAGATAGTCCTACGATCTAGATGCAACTTTTCAGTACTTCTTGCATGATTTTCTGTCTCAAGCAGTTAAGCATTTGAAACTAAGACAAAGTTCCTGTTTAATCATTTTTCCAATATTTCTGATTTATTTAGCTGCTTCTGTAGACTCTCCAGACTTTGGAGTTTAATTGTTGAAATTGGAATGTTTTCATAGTTCTTAATCAGAAAAGTAAATAATCTGTGATGGTAAGGTGTGCAGTGTTTTGCAATACCAAAATATAATAAACATTTGAGGAATACTTTGTGATGCCTGAACATGGTATGTTAAAGTATGCAATCTTTACATCTTTTTACTATTTCATTTGCCTGTCTCATATGGACAAGTACTTTTAGGTAGGGTTCTTGGTGGGCTCTCATCATCAAGTCAGATGAATGGATGAGTTTATGATAGCATGTACTAGAGGTCTGCATTTCTTAAATAAATGTGTTTGCTGGATTGTGAAGTCACCAACAAGTCAATCAGTTGAAGTGGGTAATATACACAATTTGCTAAAAAATGAAAAATGATGGTGTTTTATATCAGCATTGAAAATTAGGTGCTGATTATTATGTTATGAAAGTAGGAGTAGGTTTAGGAAAAGTGTTTAACCTTTGCCAAAATGATGTTTTCAAATAATCCCAGTCAAAAAGGTCAAGGGTGTTGTTTTTTTTTTTATTGGGTTTTTTTAGTTTTGGTTTTTTCCCATGGTGGTAACCAAGTTATTTGGACAGAAAAAATATTCTGAATCAGAAATTGTACTGTGGGAAATGGTACTGTTTTTATAAACCAAGTTTCCTGTCTGAAATATATCTCCTATCACATGTTGTGTTTCCTCCTCTTGATGGTATCAAGAGGTATAGTATCCCCTGATTGTAGCAAGGGAATCTCTGAATTATGCTCAGAGTAACATAGACAGAAATACTCCCTTCTGTAAGAAACTGGAAGGAGATCTAAGAAAATCCTATATCAATTTGATTATATCGTATCAAACATAAGACATTATTGCAGGACTTTCCAAGAAGAATAAGCTTAATTTTAGTTAACAAAATGTCACTTCTGGGGATTTTTTTAAATTCATATCAGAAAACCTAAGAAGTAGAATTAGAATTTTGTTACTGTTGTTAAAAATTTGGGGTTTTTTTTCTGTTGAAAAACATTTATAAGGGAAAATTTTCATCACATGCTAGTCTCAGTCCTGTCTGGTCATTTTTATGTTCTATAGGGAGGTAAATGCATATTATACTGTGGACAAATCCAAGATACATTGAATTTCCATCTCTGATAGCGACAGGTTTTAATCGTAGATTAATTAGTGATTTCTAATGTGGTGCACACATGTATTTCACTCTTATTTCACGTATATTTTACTTTCTTCCACTGCTTTCTAACTGAAATCAGGACTTCTTGAGTTAATACCATAAATAAGGATTATCTTTCTTTTGCTCTTATCAGACTTTGAAGCACACTTAGCTAAAGTTTGTAAAGCAGAAGTTTCATGAATAAAAATCCCAAACCCACAAACGCCATATATATCCACTTTTAAGTATTTTTAAAATTAGAACACTCTGCAATACAAACCAGAATTGAAAGAATGAAAAAGGAATAGCTATTTTTACACAAAAAAAAGACTTTTTTTCCCCATTTTTTTCCCCCTTTTTTGGTCCTTGGAAAAATCCTAACAAAAAAAAAAAAGCAGCAGCTCAAATCGTTCAGAATTAAAAATAAAGCTGGTGTCTAGCTTGTACTTTATAAAAATAACTCTTTTTTATTATTTTTAGTTATTGAAGTATTTTAATATTCTCCATGGTGGGCATCAAACATTATTAGATACAATTCTTCCCAAGAGAGCATGTGACAGAAGTGGAAGAGGAGATAACAATTTAGCTATCACACATTGATTCCATATCAGTGGGTAAAGGACAATATCTAGACTTTGAAGAATATATTTTACATGTATTTCAGGACAGAATCATATAAAGGAGTTCAGGTAGGTGTATTTTTAAACAGGGATGCAAGGGAAAACCTAATACTTTCTGCACTTGACAAACTGCTGATGCCATGTTATATCCAAAACTGTGCAAATGGTAATTACTAACTCTTGTGGTATTCCAATGAGATAAGTAAATAATACTATCCTCATTTTTCACTAAAAAAAAAAAAAAGACAGCAACACCCCAACAAGTCCCTAAAGACATGGAGAGGCTAAAGTTGTGATCCAGTAAAATCAGTAGAATGATCCTTGGAAAATCACAGGTATCAATTGTATTTACAGATCTAGCATCCTTTGAAACAAAAGTGACTTATATATTGAAACATTTTTAAATATTTGGGCTCAAAGTATGATTTAAGGTATCATAAAGCCATTTTTTTCTTCAAAACATTCTTTTTTCAGTAATATTTTAAACTGTAATTTCTTCAAAAAGATTTTAAAGAATAAACTGACTTTGCTCATGATTTACAGGACCCTTTCCTGAGATATCATCTTGTAATACTGACTATTCACATGTGCAATAGCAGTTAGCTGTTCTAACAGGGATGCCTAGAAATCTTGGATGATTATGACGTACAGTCTATCAGTATAACACAGTCATCTTGGAACTCACAAATTAACATATAAGCAGTTCAGCACATCTACATGAACACATTACCATGGTGTAAATTGGACATATATTTACAACACATCAGCTGCATTATGTAAGTGCCCTTACTATTACCTTCTTATGTTTACTGCGGAATGATCGTGTGCTTAGGTTGAGTAATCAGGTAGAAATTAATACATTGTAAATTGACATAATTATATTAACACATGCCATTAATTACAAAACACAGACCAGGGAGCCACAATAAGGAGGAGAAGGCTTATCTGTAAGCAGTTTTTCTGGGCACAAATAAAATGTTTCATTTTAATAATATAAAATTCAACTACAGATTAAACAGTTTAGTCAACCAAAATCTTTTTTTCACTCTGAAACTTTTTTTTTAGATAATGTAGATATCTTTATTTCTTCTATAAACAGAATGACCTTTTAAAAATCATGAGTTCCTTTGCAAATAAAATTTCTGTTCTGTGCAACAGAATGTAATCTTGCTAGCTTTAAATAATTTTTAAAAGTGACAAGACTATTTTTTTTTAAATCACAGTTTTCTTTTAACAGAGTTCTGACTGAATTTGATAACCAATGGGACTTTTTAAAGCACTAAGTTTTATATTTTGAAATAAGAATATTAAAAGTGAGGAAGTGTAAGAATAAATAATACTTTTAAAGCAAAAACTTCTAATGCAAAATAGATTTATGATGTATTGACATTGACACTGTAGAAGAGCCACTAGGATGTTACAAATACATCCTACATTAAATTATTTTTACCATTAATTAAAGAGTTTGCATTCTCTGTTTTTAAACTGTCTTATCCAGCCCGCCGCTTTTATAAGTCTCCTTGTTCCTCATGTCTCAAGGAGATCCTCCCATCAATGTCTGTATTAGAGTTAAATTTGTCCAGTATTAAAAACTCACAGTAGGCAAACTTTCAGAACAAATACCATTCAACTACTCAGAAAGGCCCAGTAATTCAACATGTACCAAAGTACTTCCACTTCGCAAGAAAAAAGTAGGGTTTTTTTCTTGTTGATTAAAATATATTTTTCATTCTCCAAGAGTTGTTGAATATATATATGATCCTCAGCAGCATTGTTTATGCAATATTTTGTTATTCACCTAAAGATCTTATGTTTATGGTATGTTTACAAGTCTGGCAATGATGCTGTCTTTGTGTATGTGATGGCCCGCCCTGTAGAAAATAAATTACCAGTCATTTAAGAATAGGTGTGGCTAATGACAATATCCCAATTCACAGCCTGTAGGAAATAGGGAAGAAAAGCATAAAGACCAAATATTATTTGGTTACATTTTGGATCTTGAAACATGATGTGCAGGAAAATTTTTGCATGATGTATCATGCGACAGACAAGTATAGATAGAAAATATATTCATATTGTGGTAGCCTTGAAAAGAAAGTTGGATTTTGCCATCATTTTTATTTCTAGTGATAAAGGAAGTCCCTCTTTATTGTAGATCTTTTTCTTCTCCTTACTGTACAAATAGTCTTTCCCATATTCAGTTTCCTATTATTCATAGCAGTGCTGTTATGTCATACACTGAGGTTCAACAACAGAGCAGGCAATAGCAATATTCCTTGCCATCGCCTCTGGTTTGGTCATTGAGTAGGTACTACACATTGGACTCACAGATAGTGGCACCATCACAAATTACAAGGAGAATGGCTGCAGTTGTTCCATGAGCAGTTGTTGTCTACCTATTTCTGAGCTTAACTGTTTTTAACTGCTTAGTTGACACCTTCTGTCTCTGCTTTACAAGTCACTGTATCACTACATCTCCCTGTGGAGAACCAAGATCTGACAGAGTCACTTTCAGTAGATGGATGCAATCTGTACGTCTACTCCTAGGAGACCTTCTGAGCTTGAACAATGTTTGGATTTTCTAGTAGATTACCAAAATTGATCAGTGTGTTTGGTTGGGTATGTCTTTATAAGTATGAACATATTGGAAATAAAATAAAAAATAACAATCAAATGTCATAGGTGAAATTTTAGTGAGTGGCATAATATTTCTAGGTAGAAGAATCCTTTGGTTTAATGAAATGCATATTTTTTTTTAAAACATAGGCCAATAAGTTCCCCTTAAACAGTTTATTCTTTAATAAAGGGAAGGAAAATGTAAATATAACATATGAAACCTAAGTTTTTTAACTATGCTTCATTGCTGACTCTTTATGAAGAGTATATGTAATTCTGTCATTAAGGGCTGGAGAATATCCAAGAGTACATTTTTCAGAATAATAAGTGCTGAAGTGCTTAAGTGGTGATGACTTCCCAAAGTTGTTTGGAGTACTATAGGTTTCCCCATATTTATATATTAATCACAATCTTATCATTAGAGTTGTCCTTAGAAATATTTGTTTTCATATTTGATATTTAATTGCAATGGATTTTGCTCTCATATCAGATATTTGGATTTATCATATTGGGTACAATATAGTTAAGAACAGATGTAGTTTATATTCATGTTAGTATCTGATTTTGCAGATAATAAATCACTCCTGTAAAATAGAGATTCCTTAATATAATATTAATTAGTAGATTACTGTAATATTAATATTAGTGTTTTAATGTAGGGTTATGTGCACATTGATTTGCCTATAGGCAAGAATGGGTATTTTAAATGTAAATTAAATAATGAAAAAAACTGACTGGTTTTTAGAAATAAAATAACTAACGATAGCAAATATTTGGTTTATGATATTTTGGCATTAAATATAACTTTAGTGTGAATAAACATTTGAAAATACTTGTAATTGATAGCAACTTAACTTGACTGTAAATGTACCTTTAAATTAAAATTAACCATTGTCATAGTTTTCCTAATATATTTATTCCACGGTATTTTTTTTTAACTCAGCATATTGCCAAGGAAGTTGATAAATTAAACCTTTAAATAAATGGGCTGCTGTACTGCTGAAATCATTGACTTAGATTAGCAAAGTTGATAAATACTACCTACTTGTATTATTGAGGGCCATAACAAATATGAAGATCACTTCATATTATTAAAATCACGAGACTTTGGGCTGCTTGTTCTCAAATTGCTAGTGGAGGTGGGGACACTTCGTAAGATTGTCAGCTAAGATGACCTGTCATTTGGAGAGTGAGCTGTTTTGTTAGCGGAATGGTGAGGTACTTTCACTAAGTGCAGAGCATTTCACAGTTGAGAGAAGCAGGAGGGAAACTCTGGTGTGGTAAAACTTGCTGTAGGATATTCTTGGTATTTTTGTTATCTAAAGGAGGAGATAGAGGTGCTTGTCATTCAGAATGGTGTAGAAGGATCTGGAAGCTAGGAGAACAACTAAGTGTGTTTAATTAAGGATGAGAAGGAAAACATTGGTTATGATGCCCAGTTAGGTATGCCTGCCTTGTTTGCTTCCTTATTTCTTTTTATTAATAGCTGACTCTCATGCTTTCCTCCCTGCAATTACGTTTCCCTACCAGCAGCTTACCTCCGCATTACAAATTTACGGAGAAACTTCTTTTTTATGAGTTACTCAGAAAATGTTCGTACGGTGCCAAACTGCAGATATGGGGACATTCCAAATTGCATTAAATCATGCTTCAATACTCCACGTATTCAGTTGCATGTTACAATGTGTAACAGTTAAATCAACAAAATGAAACCATAGGTCCAAAATTTGAGAAGATTGACATATTTCTAGACAATTATAAAAGATTAAATGGGCAAAGAAATGAGCAGACCCCAGAAATACTACAGACTGACGTTTGGCAAGCTATATTACTTTGTATCTAGAACTATGTAGGCAGTTTTGAAACATAGGTAATTAAAATCCTCATTTACATTAACTCCCAAATAACTTGTCCCCTGCACGTGTGAGCAAATGATTGATTATGATTAGTAAGTCTTCTGAAAACAATTAAATACAGTATTTGTTTATACTGAAAAAGAGAAGATCATCTTACCACTGATAAAATCAGTTGCCAGTGTGGACAGCCATGCAAAGCATAGTTAGATTCAATGCAAAAACTCAAAATTTGAGGAAATTTGTGTATTATTTTAATAGCTTTGAATACCAAAATCAGTGTTCAGTCCTTTATGGTTTAATATAATTCTTCTTGGCATCATAATTTTTCATCTGAGACATTAACTCATCTTTTAGAAAAAGATCACATGTATTTAATTGCCTGGAGACATTAAGAATTTATATATAAATATATACACACGCGTATGTATTTATTTTTTTAGGAAAAGGAGGATGACAAATCAGACACATCAAGCTCTCAGCAACAGAAAAGTCCACAAGGTCTGAGCGACACCGGGTATTCTTCTGATGGGATATCAAGTTCACTTGGTGAAATTCCAAGTCATATCCCCAGTGATGAAAAGGATTTACTCAGAGAATCTAATAAAAAAGACACTATTTCACAAGAAAGTCCACCAAGCCCCTCGGATCTAGCTAAATTGGAAAGTACTGTACTGTCTATTTTGGAAGCTCAGGCAAGTACGCTTTCTGATGCAAAAGCTGCAAAAAGTAAAGAGCTTTATGAAACGTACAGTGAACAGACAAAGGATCATCATAAAACAAAGCCTTTGCCAGTCACTCCAGAATCTTACAGTTCAGATGAGGAAGACCTGGAAGCTATTCAAGAAGGTGAAAGAACCATTGTAGAAGATGGCAAAGGAAGTGCTTCCTCCCAGGCAGACTACAAGGAAGAAGATGAAGGAGATGAGATATCGGCAAGAAGACAACGCTATGATTCTGTGGAAGACAGCAGTGAGAGTGAAAACTCACCTGTCCCGAGGAGAAAAAGAAGAGCTAGTGTTGGTTCTTCAAGCAGTGATGAGTACAAACGGGATGACAGTCAGGGATCAGGTGATGAGGAAGACTTCATTAGAAAACAGATTATAGAGATGAGTGCTGATGAAGACGCCTCAGGTTCTGAAGATGATGAATTCATTAGAAGTCAACTCAAAGAAATCAGTGTAACTGAAAGCCAAAAGAAAGAAGAAGTGAAAAGCAAAGCCAGAGGAACAGCTGGAAAACATAGAAGAATGGCACGGAAAAGTAGTGCAAGCTATGATGAGGATGCAGGAAGAAGACATTCATGGCACGATGACGATGATGAGACTTTTGATGAAAGCCCAGAGCCAAAATACAGGGAAACTAAAAGTCAAGACAGTGAAGAACTTGCAGTAACTGGAGGAGGAGGTCTTCGGCGTTTCAAAACAATAGAATTAAATAGTACAATAACAAACAAATATTCTGAAGCATCTGAACAACAGAAAGGTATTTTATATTTTGATGAAGAGCCTGAGCTAGAGATGGAGAGTCTTACAGATTCACCAGAAGATAGATCTAGAGGAGAAGGGTCTTCTAGTTTACATGCTTCTAGTTTCACACCAGGTACATCTCCTACTTCAGTGTCATCACTTGATGAAGATAGTGACAGCAGTCCTAGTCACAAAAAACTGGGAGGGGAGAGCAAACAACAGCGCAAAGCCAGGCATCGGTCACATGGTCCTCTTCTCCCAACTATTGAAGATTCTTCAGAAGAAGAAGAACTACGGGAAGAGGAAGAACTGCTAAAGGAGCAAGAGAAACAGCGTGAATTAGAACAGCAACAAAGAAAAAGTTCTAGCAAAAAATCTAAAAAGGACAAGGATGAACTAAGAGCTCAGAGAAGAAGGGAACGTCCAAAGACTCCACCAAGTAATCTTTCTCCCATTGAAGATGCATCTCCAACAGAAGAATTACGACAGGCAGCAGAAATGGAAGAGCTGCACAGATCTTCCTGTTCTGAATATTCACCTAGTATTGAGTCAGATCCTGAAGGATTTGAAATCAGCCCAGAAAAAATAATAGAAGTACAAAAAGTTTACAAATTGCCTACTGCTGTCTCTCTATACTCACCAACAGATGAACAACCAATTGGACTCCCAAAAGAAGAAAGTGGTCAAAAGACATTGAAAAGTGCCGAAGAGGTATATGAAGAGATGATGCATAAGACCCATAAATCTAAGTCATTTCAAATTGCAAATGAAAAAGATGAAGTATTTGAAAAAGAATCTTTATATGGTGGAATGTTAATAGAGGATTATATTTATGAATCTTTAGTAGAGGATACTTACAATGGAACTATTGATACTAATCTTGTAATGAGACAAGATGAGAGCAATGAATATATACAACAGAGAGGAAAAGAGAAAAAAGTAAGAGCTTCAGAACAGATCTATGAAGAACCACAGAAAATTACTGATCTACAGAAAGACTACTATAGCATTGAGACTTTACATTCTATTGTGCCTCAAGAAGATATTGTTTCTAGTTCTTACATTATCCCAGAAAGTCATGAAATAGTTGTATTAGACAGCGCAGTAACTTCCATCACTGAGGAAAAGCAGTTGTTAGATGCAGAAGCTGCTTATGAAGAGCTTATGAGAAGACAAAGAACGCAGCTAACCCCTGGGTCCAGTCCGACACAACCAACTTCAGGTTTTGTTCCCACATCCGATACAAAGGTATCTAGTGTTGGAGAAATAGTGGATAGTACATCTTTAACATCAAGCACTACTTCAGCAATCTCAGATGTATCACCTGTCAGCAGCACAGCACTTTCTATTCCAGATGTTAAAATAACACAGCATTTTACAGCAGAGGAAATTGAAGATGAATACTTAACAGACTATGCCAGAGAAATTCAAGAAATAATTTCTCATGAAACATCAATGTTGACATACTCTGAGACATCAGAAGGTGCTGCATCAGTTTTACCTTCTGATACAGCTTCCTTAACATCATCTACATCTTCAGTTTGTACCACAGACAGTTCATCACCTATAGACAGTGCAACCACAGGTTATGTAGATACAGCAGATGCTGTAAGTAAACTAGTAGATTCTGAAGGTGTCAGGATAATAACCCAAGTTCCCTTAACACCTACAAAAGAGTATTCTGAAGTGAGCATGCCTTATGAATCTATTGCCGGAGCCACTAAAAAGCCATCTATAGCATCAGATATGGAAAGTGTGGATCAAGCTGCAGTTTGTTTGCTTGAAACTGCACCTTCAGTAATGGCAACTACAGTTATAAAACCCAAGCAATATGCAACTGATGCCATTACCTTTGATACCTCCAAAGCAGAAAAGGAAGCAGCTGGAAAAATGAAAAGTACAGGAGAGGCTGGCATTGTCAAAATTCATCATGAAGATTCACACAAAGAATTGGGTGTTGATATAACAAGAATTAATTTCACTAGTGCTACATCTGAGCAACCAGCTGTATGTATAGCATCAGTACCAGTTACAGAGCCTGCATCAGAAACATCTTCTGTACCTACTCCCAGTGTTGTAAGTAAGGCCAGCATGGTCTTTGTGCCTTCCTCAGCTCCTGCTGTAACATCCAAAGTATTCTCACTTTTTAGAAGCTCTTCTTTGGATTCTCCTGCACAACCTCCCGCCTCCCGCCTCCCACCCCCGCCTCCTCCTCCTCCGCCACCTCCTCCACCACCATTACCTCCACCTACTTTACCCAAGCCAGCTATTTATCCCAGAAAGAAGTCACAGATTAAGACTCCAGCAGCAACAGTTCCCACAGTGGTACCTTCAGTCACAAGTGTTCCAACACTAGAGTCCACAGCTGTATTAAAGAATCATGTGGTACCTATCACAAAAACATACACCCCAACACCACCTCCTGTACCACCCAAACCATCCTCCATTCCAGCAGGGCTGGTTTTCAGTCACAGGCCTGCTGAAGTAACTAAACCTCCAATTGCTCCTAAACCAGCAGTTCCTCCACTCCCAATAGCTGTTCATAAGCCAGCAGAAACACAGCCCAAACCAATAGGTTTGTCATTGACTTCAAGTATGACTCTGAATTTGGTCTCTGCAGCTGAATACAAAATAGCATCTCCCACTTCCCCTTTGTCTCCACACTCTAACAAATCTTCACCAAGGTTGACAAAACCCTCACAGGAAACCTATGTTGTCATCACATTGCCATCTGAGCCTGGAACTCCCACAGAAGCTATAACTAGTCAGGCTGTTACCAGCTGGCCTTTAGAAGCACCTTCTAAAGAACCGATTCCCCAGCCTATGCAACCAATTTTTACTCCATCCATGAAAACTATGGAAATTCAAAGTATGGCAGATCAGAGTATGTATATTTCAGGTGCTTTGCAAGCTATTCCTGTCACAACACAATCAACTTTTGACAAAATACCTACTTCAAAATCAGGTGTAGTAACAACAGAGGTAACCAAGACAACAGTGTCTGTGGTTAAGGGCCCAGTGCCTGGTTATGGTTTAGGAAGTCTTGCTATTACTATGCCTCCAGAGCCACTCCATATAGTAGATCAACCCAGGTATAGAGAGAATGGAAGATTCCATCCTTTGGGTGATGTCATAGATCTTCGCACTTTAACTAAGATGGATATTGAAATGAGAGACAGCTGTATGGATCTGTCTGCTGTTTCCATGGATGTGAGAAGGCAAATGCCAGCAAGTGATACATGTGGGCGGCCAGTAAGTACTGTCCAACCAGCTATAATAAATCTTAGCACTGCATGTGTTGCCGATCCTTCCCTGTCTGTAGTCACTGAGACAGTAACTGTAATGACCTGCACCGCCACTGTAAGCTACACTGCCAGTACAGCCAGCCTTGTGGATCTGGGACATGCGATGACAACGCCGCTTCAGCTAACAACATCAAAACATTTTGAGCCTGCATACAGAGTAACAGGCAGCCAAGCATTCTCTGCAGGTAGAGATGAAGTGCCAATAAATTTATCCCTAGGTACTTCAACACATGCAGTGACATGGGCTACTACGAAGCCTGTTACTGTACCACCTGTTGGTGTTACAAACGGTTGGACTGATCTCTCCACTTCTCAAGAGCCAATGGAGAGTGGAGCAGTTGACCTTAGCACTACAAAATCCCACAGAACAGTAGTAACAATGGATGAAACTACTTCAGGTGTTGTAACAACAGTAATAGAAGATGATGAAAAGCCTGTGGATCTGACTGCAGGGAGAAGAGCTGTCTGCTGTGATATGGTTTATAAATTGCCATTTGGTAGGAGCTGTACAGCACAGCAGCCACCAACTACACTTCCAGAAGACCGCTTTGGTTACAGAGATGACCATTATCAGTATGATCGTTCAGGGTCATATGGCTACCGAGGAATGGGAGGTATGAAACCATCTATGTCTGACACAAATTTATCGGAAGCTGGACTGTTTGCATACAAAAGCAAGAATAGCTTTGATTATCGAGTTGGGGCAACTGATGCAGCAGTAGATCTTACTTCTGGAAGAGTTACTACAGGTCAGTATGACACAGCAGCAGATCTTTCTTTGAAATATAATTTTGATGTTCCCCACCTCATTTCAGGATGATTTTTATTATTTTTCCCCTCTTTCTGTTTTTTTGTTTTCTTTTGGACAGTGTGACAAATTATTCTGGATTACACGTGTTTTTCATTTCTTCATTTTACATATGTGTTTTGCACAGAGGTGCCTGCATGTGCCTGCATGTTCAGAAATGCTGTTTCCTTCACATCTAAAGTAAATCATTAACCTGAAGATTTGCATGCAGTTTCCCCCTCCCATTTAATTCATCAAGATGGGATGACTTTCAGAATCCACAAAGCAGCATTCTTTTGAGGGACTGGACTGTAACTTTGCCCTGTAATTTCAGGTGAGGTTATGGATTACTCAAGCAAGACTACTGGTCCTTATCCAGAGACTCGGCAGGTGATTTCTGGCATCGGGCTCAGTACACCACAGTATTCCCAAGCAAGAATGGTATCATCTCTGGCTTCCCAGTTTGGTGTTGGAAGTGTTTTAAGATCATCCAATGGTGTTGTTTATTCTTCAGTAGCGACTCCAATCCCATCCACATTTGCCATCACTACACAACCCGGTTCTATTTTCAGTACGACTGTCAGAGATTTACCTACTCTCCAAACAATTGACTCAGTGCCCTCTTTATCAACTTTGCAACAGAATCAGCCACTCCCAAGATCATACAGTTTCTTGACTACAGTGGCAGCTGAAAAAGATAGTGCAATTACTGCCATTGATATGGAGACAGGGTTACCACCTCTTACTATAGAAACTATTACCACTGAGCCAACCAACTTGATACCTGCTTTAACTACAGCATCTGAAGTTTATACAGACGTAATTGAAGATGAGGTTGCCCTTCTCATTGCCCCTGAAGAAGGCAAACAGCAGCAGCTTGATTTGGAGCGTGAACTTCTTGAGCTTGAGAAAATTAAGCAGCAGCGCTTTGCAGAAGAGCTGGAATGGGAACGTCAGGAAATTCAAAGATTTAGGGAACAAGAAAAGTTTATGGTGCAAAAAAAGCTTGAGGAGTTGCAATCCATGAAACATCATCTCTTATTTCAGCAAGAGGAAGAACGACAAGCTCAGTTTATGATGAGGCAAGAGACATTAGCCCAGCAGCAATTGCAGCTTGAACAATTCCAACAACTTCAACAACAGCTCCACCAACAGTTAGAGGAGCAAAAAATTCGTCAAATATATCAGTATGGTTATGACCCTTCAGGAACTGGCTCACCACAAACTACCACAGATCAAACACTTTTGGAAGGACAGTATGCAACCTCAGAAAATGGGCAGTTTTGGCCTACTGATGACGCAACCACTACGGCTTCAGGAGTGCTGGGTATTGAAATTCCACAAAGCCAAACATGGTATACAGTTCAGTCTGATGGCATTACCCAATACATACCTAGGTCTGGTATCCTAAGCTCTGTTTCAGAAATGTCTCTTAAGGATATTGATGTTAGAGAGGAGAAGCAATTGAAAAAGAGAAGTTCTATGCCAAAATTACGTGGTCCGTATGAGGAGCTTGAGGAGACCCTGGAAGAAGAGCCCCGGTGCTTCAAAAAGATAGTGGACAGTGGAGTGCAAACTGATGATGAAGACGGAGCAGACAGAGGTTACACAAACAGGAGACGGAGAACTAAGAAGAGTGTTGATACGAGTGTTCAGACAGATGATGAAGATCAAGATGAATGGGATCTTTCTAGCAGATCCAGAAGGAAGCCTCGTGTAGGGAAATACAGTGAGAGTACCACTGAGGCAGACAAAGCTAAACAATTCTCCAAGGTATCTAGTATTGCAGTTCAGACAGTGGCAGAGATTTCAGTACAAACAGAACCTGTAGGAACAATAAGAACACCTTCAGTCAGGGCCCGATTGGATGCTAAGGTTGAAATCATAAAGCACATTTCAGCTCCAGAAAAGACATATAAAGGAGAAAGTTTGGGATGTCAAACAGAGACAGAGTCAGATACTCAAAGTCCCCAATATCTGTCAGCTTCATCTCCTCAGAAAGATAAAAAACGCCCAACACCATTAGAGATAGGATACTCATCCCACCTTCGTCCAGACTCCACATTGCAGGTAGTCCCTTCCCCTCCCAAATCTCCCAAAGTTCTCTATTCACCCATTTCACCTGTTTCACCAAGCAAAGTTATAGAGTCAGCATTTGTGCCCTATGAAAAACCCATCACTGATGACATCAGCCCTCAGAAGATGCTGCATGCTGACATTGCCACGGTTCCTCCATCAAGCCCAAAGGCAGCAAAGATGATGCAACGCTCTATGTCTGATCCTAAGCCCCTGAGTCCCACAGCAGAAGACAGTTCCAGAGCTCAGTTTCAGTACACTGAGGGTTTCATGGTAAGAAGTATTTGCTTGCTTTTTTTTTTTTTTTCATTTTTTTTTAATATGCAATTCTACAGCTATCAGTACAGCATGAGGGCTGACACACTCATCTGCAATACCTGTATATGTAGTCTTTTTGCACACCTTGCTGAAAAGTCCCAAGGAATGTCTGCTGTCTAAAGCAATGGTTATTTGCTTCATTGCTTTGCCTGGAAATAGAGGAATCGATATTACAGTCTTACTAAGATGCAGAAAAAAACACAACAAATTCTTGTTCAGAATTTGGAAGTTACTTTATGTTTTACATGGCAATTAATTGCTAATATAGTGGTTACCACCAATTCTTCAGAAAATGAAAAGCATTTTCTTTCTAATCATAAACCACCCAGCTCTTGTGGCACAGTCTGTAGTGCATTTACCGTGAAATTACTGCATGTGCCTTCTGAGAGGCAGCTAACACCAGATCTATAATTACCTTAGTTAGCTGACCTTTTTGACCCTTGTGAGATTTCTTGGCCATTTGTGATTCTGTGGGTAATCTTTTGTGTCCCAATGTGTACATCTTTTACCTCTCCCAGACCAAAAGGTCTCATATCACAATTCCATTTTTTGTTTGTTTGTTTTGGATAAGGATTATCAAGAAGTTATCCAAGTGTTGAGGGCTGTTTCTTATGGGGTCAGGGAAGGCAATTTTGTATAAGGCTGACATCATCAGGAGTAAAGTTTCTCATTTCTGCAGTATTCCTTTTCCTTGAGTAGTAAGATTTCTGATTTGGGAGTCAGTCCATTATTTATGAATAAGCGGAATAAGTCTTGGCTAACAAAATACGTTTATAATTTAACATGTTCTTGGCTGTCCTTGTGTCCGAGTCCATTCTTTTCTGTCAGTTGCAGGGTCATTTTCTTATTTGTCAGAGCTCTGGAAGAGTTGCCATTTGAGTTCTTCAGCAATTTTTATCTTTTATGTTCAGTTATCTGTGAATACATGAGTGATTAGTACAGGCTGGATAGAATAAAGAGGGTTTGTTCTCTATGTTTGATAATTTGTGGTGGCTTTCAAATGCAGAATTGTCTGGTTATATCCTCCAAGGCTCCCACTGTAAGCAGTTTCTGCAGCTTCACATATTTGTGTGGATATTAAATGCTTACTATGCTGTTACTGCTTGGAAAACAGTACTTGGAAGTTTGAAGGGAAAACTGTAGTCATGGCATTGGCACTCCATATCAACATCATTCCCTAATGCAGGATTAGCACAGTGGGGGAAACTGTGGCACAAGCACTAAAATTTCATGTAGAGGGTTTGGAACAGCATCTTGATGAACGTTGCTCATGAGTTAGAAATTGTTGGGTTCTACTAGATATTGGAGAGGAAGTATAATATTGTAAAATAACTGTCAGCGTAGTGAAGCTATTACTGAGGACAGATTATTCAGTTCACTTATTTCATAGATACATGTATATTTGATATGAATTGTATACTTTATAGGACGGATGATAAATTTTATAAACAGCTGATTGTTTAAAGGCCTTTACAGTAGAGTTTGAACACATACAGTATTCATTAATGAGACATGGAAACAAAGGGCTTGTACATCGTTGTTTATTTTTTACCCAAGTTTATTACCATTTTGCTTTGACCCCAAACACTAATGATCTATATTGTTCTTATTAGCGTGCAGCCATCAAGCAGCAAACAGCTCATGTCTCAAAGTACTTACAGTCTAAATAAATGAAGTGGACATTTTTATGGAACATAGGGTGCCATTAGACAAGCACAAGGAAAGTAAAAAAATTCCATGGATATAAAGTGGGCTGCACTAACTGTGTCATGCAACATATGGTGAGGAAGCGGCTCTGTAAACCTCCCATGATCATCATGGCTGCTTTCAGCTCTGATGTTATGTTAAGCATTAAGTCTGTTATACCCTCTCTTTCTGACAGAGTTTTGTTAATTAAATATCTGAGGTTCAGTTAGCTTAGGCTGGGATCAGGTACATGAAATTTAGAGGAGGAAAAGAGATATATGACAAAAAAAGAAAATATTTACAGTGACACTTAGAGGAAGTAATCTAATGACCTCATCAGCATCTGGAAATATGGTCATAAATTACTTTTGCAATTGCTATATCAGTTTCAGTTCTCAATTACTCTGTCCAGTTATGTTGTCAAGGACAGATCTTCAGTATAAGATCTAAATGATCTCCTAGTTTCCATGAGACTTACGGTATTCTCTCCAACATGTCTATGTTTGTTTATACCAGCTGAGAACCTGGTTTTAGGACTGTAAGATCTTGGAAGCACAGGAAGGAGTGGACAGTGATTTCTTTTTTCGTACCTTTTGTCAGTGTGTCATAGTGGACAGTGGAAGTTCTTCCTGAAAGTTAGCATACACACAGTGTCACTGCTGACAAAGCGTAAACCTTGTTGACATTTTTTCAACTCTAGACTTGTGTTGTTATAGCAATATTGTTGTTATACTTGAGTTTAAATACAGGATCGCTTTTGGATTATCCTGCTAAGTATGAAAGTAACATGTTTCCTCAACTTTAGAATATTTTTGGCACTGGGACTGTTTTTACATTCTTTGTTTGTACAGTGCCCACAACAGCTAAAGTCCTTGTCTGTTAATTCTCTTGTGTACTCCTTTTGTGCCTCCTGACTGGAGAGCTCATAATTGCTTAATTATAAAAAGGGAAAGGTAGAAGGGACCAGTTAATGTCATTCAAAACAATGAATTTCAGTGCAGAAAAACTTGTGAAACAGCACACTCTGGAAAAGAGAATTTACTAGAACTGAACATAAAAGAATAAAATGGAAATGAAAGATTGATCTTTCACTACCTTAGGGAAATGGAGTGTGTATATGAATATTTTTTGCGTGGATGAATATCCCATCACTTTTTTAATAGTTCTTGTTTCAGTGTTATGTCTTTGTCTGCATTCATAAACATTGCAGGTGAAAAGGGTGTTCATGGGTTCATGTATACATTTCACAGGCTTCTTTTTATGACAGTTTATCAAAAAAGTTGATCCTTACACAATCAATGGGACTAAAGGGGTAAGAATAAAATTGGTGTCTTTCTAAGGATTACAATTAAACGATACCTTGTCCTTCAGGCAATACACTTTTATCATTGATGTACTTCTTCCACTGAAAAATACATTTATTACAACATTTCAAGAAAAAAGATTATGGAGACTATGACTAAGACAGTTAAATTATGTCTCTATGTTTTAGAACTGCTGCTTTAAATATAATTTTATTCTTTAATGCACCCTTTATAGGAAGTTACTACAATGTTTTATCTAATCTAGTATAAGTGAAAGGCTGAAGAACAGCCTGGCAGGTAATCACATAATAATAAGTATCCAGATAATATTGCTTCAGTGATGGCACATTTAATTTCCAGGTAACAAGTTATATGTTTACATTACATTTTCATTTACCATCTATTGTAGTCATTGCCTCTATTTGAACACTTGAATGACCATAGAAGGTGGCTTCCTATTAATCCAAAGTAAAGGTATTGCTTTCCATTATGTTCGCTTTGGTAGTTCCTATGTGCTGTACATTTCTGTGATATGTATTAGTAATCAAGTGTAGCTGTGTCAAGGAAAAATTGTGAGCTATAGGTTGTCAGCACCAAAAAAAGTTGTGGAAGCCACCCATCTGGAATTGATACTTTGTAAAGATACCTAATTTTCCTGTTTTGTGAGCTTTGTGCTGCTTGAGCTCCCAGTGGCAATGAGCTCCCCAACAATGAGTTTGATAAACTGCCCTGCATTCCAGCATGGTAGGATTCCATGGAGAACAAAGCCATAGCAGTGGTTTCCATGAGCGCACTAGGAAGTGTTAGTAGAGTTTGGAAGTGGAGACTGAAACTCATCCATTCGGCAGCATCAGAAAATTGTGAGTACCTGTCTAGTTTAATAAAGAAATAGCTTTACACCAGTGCATCACAAAATCAAGTCACATGCCAGTCACAGTCAACTTCAGCACTTGTACACATTGCATATGTGTAATCAAAGATGGAAGTTGTCTTCCTTTTGCCTTTGGATGCAAAATGCCTGCTCAACTAAACTGAAGCTAATTGCAAAAGATCTTGCACATGAACTGTCACACATGTAACACCTACAGCTAAGTAATGCATAAAGACTCAGCAGAAGTGTTCGTATTAGTGAAACTAATGCAAAGACACATCTGTCAACAGCCTGTCAGCTTCAGGGTAGGAACTGTACATTTAAGTTTCAACACTTAGAACAAATTCTATCAACCTGTTTATTAAAACAGTTAACAGAGACTTTTCTCAAATTTTTCATCTGATGTGAGTTGCTGCAATTGTAAGGCAAATATAATTCAAATACGTATACTGTAGTAAAAAAAGATAATGATTTCAAGCAAAATCCCAAAAGGTTGTTTCTTTATTTAGATAAGAATTGCAGGACTTCGTCTGGAATAAGAGCAGAAGCAATTTTATACTGATTTTAAAAAAGTGATTTTAAAACTGTAAATTTCCTTAAATGACGTAAATTTAAAAGTAATGAAAACAAAGCACATTAATCTGTGTTTTATCTTCTATGGTATTCTAAAGTTTTCAACTTTAAAACTGAAGGTTAGGACTTCAGTGATTTGGGCTGTCCTTTGCTGTGTCAGACAAACTGTACATCTGGGCACTGAAGAGGGGAAACAGGGTAGTTGTTCCCAGTAAAATTTAAACCTTCCATGTATTATATCCATGATGTTTTGCTTGTTTATTCAGGACTAAGCTGATCACCAGACTTGTATTTCAGCAAGGAATGTTCTGCTTGGTTAATGAATGGAAAGAGTAGGGATAATTACCTGGTTTAAGGTTGGGTATTTCTGTTTGTTTACCTTCCTCAGAAGCAGGGAGTAGGTTTATTTCTTAGTGGCATGCCAGAATTTCAGGTAGCAGGTTTCTGCTGTTGTTGGAGCACAGGACATTGATGTTTCCCTTGGTTTCTTGTTATCTGGGCTTAATTGCAGCTAAAAGGAGTGGGTACTTTGTTATAGCTCTTATAGTTACTGTAAAATATTCAGAAGTGTTTTGTGGTCTGAGAGATAGGTGGTCAGATGGTTGTAACAGCAAAAGGCTTAATTCAGTGACTTCAAATTTCCATTTTAGTCCCATGATTCAGTCCAGAAAAAAAGAAAGAACTTTTTTTTTTTCTGTAAAAGTTATATTTCAATATGAAGGAGCCATTACCTCCTGCAGAAAAAGCTGCTGTTTGGGTTTAAGTACAGATGGGTGTTGAGTGAGGAACCGTCTTTGGTAGGATGTTAGAGTAACAGATATAAGTACAAAGGTATTTTTTTCCTTTGCTTCCAAGTGACATCTGTGGGCCGTGGTTTAATGAAACTCTTCTTTAGGCACTGGTGACAAATGGTCCTTCATTTTGGCCATGCGTACACCAGTCTTAAAGAACAGTCTGGGAGCAGCCCGATTTGCATGATTCATATGGTTTGCATGCAGTCTGTGAACTGCGTACCTGGGTCTGCCTGACAGTTTGTTACCACACTTCGCAATAGGCTAAGTCACCATGTAAGATTAGGCACGCATGTTCCTGCATCCCTGAAGAGTGCCCTGCAGCTACATATGAGGCTGGTTCATTGCTTATAGATAGGAGACCTTGGGATTGAATTCAGGCCAGCAATCCAGAGAAGATGTAGATGCACCCACTGAGTTCCTTTTGTGCTTGAATATCGTCACACACTTTTTTGTGTGTTTCAAAGAAATTCACTGGAAACTGAGTTGAAAAGATGATCTCACATCTAGAAACAATACTAGACAATCTTATCCCTGTGTAAATAGTAAAATAGGACTCATTTATCTTCTCCTTTAACTGTGTGGTTTTAGCTAGATTTAAGATTACTTTTTCCAGTAATGGTTTGAATTATTTACAATTTAGAGTCCTGTTAACATTTCAAGCTACTGCTTCCTGTGCTGTATTTGAAATCCTTTGGAATGACATTTATGTGACTCAGATGAGGTGTCTTTTTTCCATCTGTCAGGTCTTCAAAACAGAAAGACTACCCCACATTTGGTCAACATATCATATAAACTTTGTTTCCTAAGCACATTTAACTGGGTTAGTCAGTCTTGCCTGATACTTTCAAATTAGTCGATTTCACACCTTCTCTATTCAACCAAGGGACATTCATGCATAATAGAAAATTACTATGGTATTCACTCTTTTCCTTTTCAAAGGGAATCCTTAACAATCTTTTATAAAGCATGAGATTTATGGCAGAGTTGACAAAGAGACTAGGTTTTCTGTCACTTGGGCCTTTTCTCACCTGCTGTCAGCTTATCCATCTTCCTCTTAAGCCAGCTGTCATATACACATTAAAAAAACACTCCTGGCCACAAATTCCATCCCTCACTCTTTTATCTTCCATAAAAGACAAAGAAGAATGAAGGTACGGTAATATCTTTCCACTCATTTCCAGCTGACTTGGTTATCATGGTTATCCATTTTAGGAATACTTTGAGGTTTGGGTGTGGAGAGAGACCAATATCATGTTCCCTGCTTTAAATAATAAATACAGCATATAAATGTATACAGCAGAACAAAGCAGGCACAGAAGAATGACAGAGGGAGAGGTGCATACCAACCAGCAGGTTTTGGCCTACTTCAGCTCTGTTTTCCTCAGACTTTCATCTTCTGTCAAGCCATGGATTACTGTAGTTAGTCTGAATATGTAGTAGGAGGGTAAATCTTCTGCTAGTGTAATTGCCTGACTGAACTCAAAAGAGAGTTTCTTTCACATGTTCTGCTGATAAATTTGGCTTCCTGCATTTTATTCTGTCCACTCTTTTATGAGCAGCTATGACTGAAGCACAAGAAAATCATATTGTACTGAGCGAATGAACATACATTCTCCAAAAGGAGCAGAAGACCAATGTCTATGAAATGTTCCCTAGAAAGGAAGCACTGGCTGTACTATGTTAGCAAGTTTTTTGGTAGAATAAAAGCAGAACAGTAGATCAAAATAGCTGATGCTAAAGTATCTGTGAGTATACCATGTTGTTGTCCAAAAGGGCCCAGTCATTGGTTTGGACTGGTTTTCCTTGCTGGGATTTGAGCATATTTGAAGTACACTTAGGACAGAGCTTCCTATCTAGTTTTCTCTGGAAGGAACCTGGTTTGCATGCAGGAAAACCTCCCTGCAAACCATAGCAATGTGCACTAGCTACAGAAAACCAATTTATTCTTGTCAAAGTAGTCCAAACTTCATCTCATAACAAAGTGCAAGCTTTTCCCCATCATTTTATTAAAATATTTTTAAGTTTGTAAAATATTGTCTTGATCAGCCAAATGTGATTAAATGTTGCTTGGAAGTGATCCAAGACTGGCAAAAATCCATGATAGCTCATATGTCCTATATGAAGATTACTAAAAAAAAAAAAACAAAAAAAAAAAAACAGAACCACAGTACATCCAAAACTTATGATTGGGTATAATTAAATATAACAAAATATTCTGAACAGTAAAAAGATATTCTGTATACATCTTCATTCTCCACTGTGTGAATGGTTCCTTTCCTCTGCATATGAGGCCTCCAGAGTGCTCCTTTAACACAGAACAGTGCATTCAAAATTCTCCCTGTTTTTTGTTTTGGGGTTAGGTTTTTGGTTTTAGAAACAGTTCAGGGTATGCCAGTATTGAGATAATTATTCTGTGCAATCAGTTCCTTAGGATTTAAAAGGGTGCATCTCCATTAAATCCTGATACCTGGGCATACTTTCTCCAGGGACATACTTGTCCCTGGAGATTAATCTATTTTTACCATATGAGCTACTAAAAATTTCAAAACTCTACATTTTCCCCTAAAGAAAAATATGAAAAATATCTGCAGAGCTAGATATACCCCATACGATCACCCCAAAAAGTAAAAATAAAAAAAAGGATGAAATGAAGGAAGCCAGTAATCTTTGGGCTAGTTGTGTGTTGTTAATACTCATCACTGCATTATTAACTTCATAAATCATCTGCCAGAGCTCTGAAGTTTTACTTCTCATCTCTAGAAATACTGGGTAGGCCACATTCTCTTGTGCTATCAGTATTTCAGATTGCAGTGTGGGCTAATAGCACCTAACAGTTTGTGGGTTTTTTTTTAAATTGATAAGGCTTGCCTATGTTAGAACTAAGTTTACCTCAGTTCTGATCCTCAAAATCCTTCTATTCAGGCATTGGTTTTCTGAGTCAGTGACTTCATATTAAAAATAATTTGTTAAGATAAATAACCTTATTTACAGTTATAAATTAAACTAGGTGTAGGCATAGGGGTTTACATACTGATGCTGCAAAATTATATTTAAGTAGTATGAAATATTGAGAAAAATAGTCCCTTCTACTGTACTTCTTTACTTTCTTACTCTAGCACAATATTATTTATTGATAATCTAAAAGTTTTGCAATTACTATTTTTTAATGGAAGTTTACTTTCCATCTGCCAGCTGAAAATAGATATCTTAGGTCAAATTGGTCACTGTCAAACTGGAAGGCAGTTTTTAGTGGGTCAAACAAGGGTTTGTCATAGGCTTTACTTTAATAATTCAATTGCAATTTAGAGTATGGAAAAAGCACTCATATAGCACTTGCAGATCAATATAGGAAACACAATTACTTTGGAAAGCAGAATTGCAATTCAGAACAATGTTCTAAAACCAAATTCAGTAGTGATACAGACACTACAGGTACAAAAAAAAAAAAAGTATTCAGAAATACAGCTGTTTAGGCCACAGCAGTACTGAAAATATTCAGGTATAGTAGCAAAAGCTCAGACTTAATATGACTTAAAAATACGAAGTGCTTGCAAGAAAGGCAGTGGTGTTCTTGGGAAATGCTGACAACTTGTGCATGTGTAAGATATGTGTTGTAATTTTTCTACCCTGCTCAGTGGTTGGTGAGACTTCAGGTATAATATTACATGCAGTTTAGGTTAGCACCACTTAAGAGTTAGTGGGACTGAAAAAATTCAGCCTTGAGCAAAAGAGAAAGCATAAAAGACAACAAGACATCAGTTTAAAGGCTGAAGGATCTGGCTGTGTTGATCTAGAAAGACCGAAGCTGGACAAGATAACAGTCTTTCACTGTGTTAAACATTATTGTAAGTAGGACAGCTACTAACCACTCTTCACATCCAGTGGATGCAGGAAGGGGATTGTCTCAATTTGTGACCTGGGATATTTAGTATCTTTATAACTGCAATAGCACAAATGCCTTAAAATCAATATATTTTAGTGAAACTGTGTTACATAGTTATATTGGCAAATATATAAAGGGATAGACAGCCTACATGACTGATTTCCCTTCCAAGCCAAGAATATCTTGAGCAGTATGAGTAATAGCATTATCTTTAAAAATGGAATTCTAAAATTAAATACAACTTTCTGTAGTATTCATGGATCTTCTTACACATTATCATCCACATCATTGCTGTCAATTTGTATTGATACAGCATTTGTCACAGACTACTCAAGTGAACTAACCACTCAGACCATATAGGGCTCTTTCTATAACCTGAATGACCTCAGTGATACAGTATTCATTTAGAAAATTGGAAGCTGAGACAAAGACAACAGGTCTGTAATCAAATAGCTTAAACGCCACCTGTCTTGTTCCTTCTGTCCCTTAACTGAAGTGGCATTTATTCCCAATTTTACATTCCTCTCCTTACATTTCTCTTCAGAAGCCTAGAGAGGTCTAGCATCTTCCTTGACTGACACAAGGGCATAGGCTACCTAGTTAAGATATGAGGGATTGGAAAGATCATGTTTAATGTTAGATACTGGTGGTGTAGAATCACACCTGACCTGGTCACTGTAGATTCCTGTTGCAGTCTGCAGGCAGAAGTATTCCAAGGGAGCAACAGTTCATCTACTTATTTTTTATTTGCACTTTAAAATATGATTAATCCCACTGATTTCTCCATTGGTTACAAAGAGATTCTAGATGACTGAGACTGCTTTTGGTCAAGTGAATCCCATAATCTCTTGAAAAGCCTGTCTTCAGAGTCTTCTGTGTTCTTATTCCCTGCTTTTTCTCTCATTAGAAACAGTGAATTATTTACTCATGTACTAGTTTCCTCTTACTAGTTCTGCACAGCATAAGTTATGATTCAGTTAAAGTTAGAATTATAAGTTGTTTTCTAGGTGCCAAAGCTCAATTAAAAAAAAAAAAAGATTAATTCACTGAAATGTCATTAAAAAAAAAAAGTCTTTCCAATAGTTTCCAGTTTCTCCCAGCATGCTTTTAAGGTGAATGGCTGCTGACAGATGGGCATCATAGTGCAGACAAACCTCTTATTTACAGAACGAGGTTGGCTTTGTTGATACCAATTCAGACTTTCAGAAGCTATCCTGTCAACAGTTCTCAAATCTGACCTGGATAGACCGAGATAGTTTTTCCTTTGTGTTTATCTTCTCAGTTCAATTTCCCCAAATAATTTCCAGTTTTGTTAGCAAGAACGAGTTGAACGCTAATAACTTCTTCAGAAACTCAGAAAAGTGATTTACCTGCTGCAGTGTTCAGTTCAGGGAGTGGGATCCATAATGGGTAGTGGTATGCTAAGCGCTTATAGTCTCTGCATTTAGAATGAAGATATGAGACAGGATTAACAGTAGCCAGTTTGCTCTGTGCTGTGATGCCTAAGTCAGCCATTTAGAAACTCCAAATACAGGGGTAAGTCTGAAAACATTGTCACAGGATGTGGCTTAGACATCTCTCTGAAACTGAGGCAGAGCCTGAAATTTCTGTCTTCGTATTCCTCCTCTCCTTCAGTATGAGACTACAGAGGAAGCCTGCCTTTTGGCTCTCCTCCTCCAGAACTTCTTGCATTTTGTACAGAACAAATTCAGGTCTCAGTTCAATTTCTCTTCACATTCTCCATCTGTACATATCTTCCCTCTAATCTCCTTACTGAACCCTACTTCTGTTTCCCAGACGGTCTCTCTCTGACACTTTCTCTCATCCAATCTAAGTCGTTTCTATCAAAATACAGCTTTTATTATCTCACCTTCCTCACTTTGCAAGCTGTTTGCTAATGCGGAATCCATGTCAAGCATCAAGTGTGGTGGTTCCCTTACACTGCCTGGCAAGCCTGTTCCCTGGTGTAGGATCATAAATGCCAAACAGGCTAAATGGGCTAGCCATTAACTAAAAGTAAAGGCAGGGTTTGAAATTCAATAACTAGTATGGAGGAAGGCCTGAAGGAGGATTAAATGCTGGGGATTTCCTCAATGTGTGTGAGATGAGAAGTTTAACGGTCCTGATATCTCTAAATCTGGATAACTGCTTGATATAGACAGTCAGCAGTTGCCAGAGGTGAAAAGATAGTCGGGGTGATGGATGGGGTGAATCAGAATGAGAGTTACCCACCTAAAATTTAAACCTAATAAAAAGAAGATTAATTTGAGACTCAGTGTTCATTTTCTACTGCTGTATAGCATTAATAAAACACAGTGGCATAAGCCTCAGGAAATCATAAGGTAGCTTGGAAGTAATATTTACTTCATAAGCTTGTGGAGTACATTTTCTGTAACCTCTTTCATAGTTGTGTTTTTGCTGTATATATATGGTGTAAGAGGGTAACAGTGAAGTAAAACTATGCTTCTTGTCTGAGTTAAAGTTGGAAACAATGACTGTCTTCTTCAGAAATTTTACTGTCTGGGTTAATCACTCACATCTTATTGATACTCCTTTCATGATTCCTAACTTATCCACAGCAGAAATATCATGGCTGTCTAGGAAGAATGGAAAGGAATCAGTGAGTTTGTCCTTTGCTCATTTGATCAGTGATGCAGTGGTATAGAGAGTTTTATAGTAATGCCTCCAGATATTTCTTCAGGCAGTAAAAGTCATTCTTCTGACAGCAGTAGTGTAGGCTGCTCCGAGTCCTTATGTTCTTACAGCCTGTTTGAACATTGCTTGTCTGAGTGAACTGTAACCCAGGCAGAGGAACCCATTTTTATCTCTTTTTTCCATTTCTTCATCATTTGGCCCAAGAGCTCACCAAAGAAAACATTGTTATAAAATAATATTTTTCCTTTATATGTACACATATATGTATATAAAATATATGTAAAAAAGCAAATTACTTTTCTGGAGGGTATTTTGCAAACATGACAGTATTTTTCATCTCAGCAGCACAGCAGTTACGGAACATTTTTGCCTACATTGAAGCTTTTATTTAATAAAAATAAATACTGCAGTCCTTACTCTTTCACACCTTCCACAGCATCTTGGCAGTAAATCCGTCAGGATGTTGGTGCCTGTATTATGTTTTGCAAACATTAACTAGCTAAAATTCTCAGCCGTCACAGTGACTGAGAAAAGGATCACCAACAAATTAGATTGGGAAGGTTATGTGGAGGTCATGTAGTCCCACCTCCACCTCAAAGCTGGGCTAATTTCAATGTTAGATCAGATGACTAGAGGGCTTGTCCAGCTGAGCTTTGAAAATCTCCAAGGATGGGGTTTTCACTGTCTCTCTGGGCATCCTGTTCTGGGACTTCACTGCTCTCATGGTGAAGAATGCTTAATTTCCCTTGTGCAACTGTGCCCTTTGTCTTTCACTCTGCATCTCTTAGAAGAGTCTGAGTCTGTCTTTTCAGTAGTGCTGCGTTTGACAGTTGAAGACAGCAATTAGCTGTTTTTTCCAAGCTAATGAAGCTCAGTTCCCTTAGCCTCTCTTCACAGAATCAGAATCATAGAATTGTTTAGGTTGGAGAAGAACCTTTAAGATCATTGAGTCCAACCATTAACCTAGCACTTCCAAGTGCACCACTAAACCATGTCCCCAAGCACCACATCTACACGTCTTTTAAATACCTCCAGGGATGGTGACTCAACCACTTCCCTGGGCAGCGTGTTCCAACACTTGATAACCTTTTCAGTGAAGACATTTTTCCTAATATCCAATCTAAACCTCCCCTGGTGCAATGCAAGGTCATTTCCTCTCATCCTATCACTTGTTACCTGGGAGAAGAGACCGACACCTGCCTCGCTACAACCTCCTTTCAGGTAGTTGTAGAGAGTAATAAGGTCTCCCTTCAGCCTCCTTTTCTCCAGGCTAAACAACCCCTCAGCTGCTCCTCATAAGACTGGTGCTCTAGACCCTTCACCAGCTTCTTTGCCCTTTGGATGTGCTCCAGCACCTCAATGTCTTGTAGTGAGGGGCCCAAAACCAAACACAGTACTCGAGGTGCGGCCTCACCAGTGCCGAGTACAGGGGCACGATCACTTCCCTAGTCCTGCTGGCCACACTATTTCTAATACAAGCCAGGATGCTGTTGGCCTTCTTGGCCACCTGGACATACTGCTGGCTTACATTCAGCCAGCTGGTGACCAATACCCTCAGGTCCTTTACCGTGAGGCAGCTTTCCAGTCACTCTTCCCCAAGCCTGTAGCGCTGCATGGGGTTGTTGTGACCCAAGTGCAGGACCCGGCACCTGGCCTTGTTGAACCTCATACAATTGGCCTTGGACCATCAATCCAGCCTGTCCAGATCCTTCTGTAGAGCCTGCCTACCCTCAAGCAGATCAGCACTCCCGCCCAACTTGGTGTCATCTGCAAACTTACTGAGGGTGCATTCAATCCCCTCGTCCAGATCATTGCCAAAGACAGTAAACAGAACTGACCCCAATACTGAGCTCTGGGAAACACCACTTTTGACCCACCACCAACTGGATTTAACTCCATTCACCACAACAAATTGGGCCTGGCTATCCAGCCAGTATTTTACCCAGTGCAGAGTATGCCCGTCCAAGCCATGAGCAGCCAGTTTCTCCAGGAGAATACTGTGGGACATGGTGTCAAAGGCTTTACTAAAGTCTGGGTAGAGAACACCCACAGCCTTTCCCTCATCCACTAAGCAGGTCGCCTTGTCACAGAAGGAGATCAGGTTAGTCAAGCAGGATCTGCCTTTCATAAACCCATCCTAACTGGGCCTGACCACCTAGTTGTACATGCTGTGTGATGGCACTCAAGATGATCTGCTCCATAACCTGCCCTGGCACCCAGGTCAGGCTGACAGGCCTGTAGTTCCCCAGATCCTCCTTCCAGCCCTTCTTGTAGATGGGTGTCACACTTGCTAACCTCCAGTCAAGTGGGATCTCCCCGGTTAGCCAGGACTGCTGGTAAATGTTTGAAAGTGGCTTGCTGAGCAGTTCTGCCAGCTCCCTCAGTACCCTTCGGTGGATCCCATCTGGCCCCATAGACCTATGTGTCTCTGAGTGGTGTACCAAGTTGCTAACTATTTTCCCTTGGATTGTGGGGGCTTCATTCTGCTTCCCATCCCTGTCTTCCAGCTCAGGGGGCTGGGTACCCAGAGAACAACTGGTCTTACTATTAAAGACTGAGGCAAAGAAGGCATTAACTACATCAGCCTTTTCCTCATCATAGAACAGCCAATCTTCACAAGCCCTGACCATCTTATTGGGCCTGCATTGGGCTCTCTAGCCAAGATTTTTAATGCTTTGGGTGGATATAAAACAGGATGGGAAGAGTATGGGAACCTCTTCCCAGTCCTGCCTGTCTACTTAGCATTGTTGCAGTGACACTCGAACTGCTGTACTGCTGCACTTCAGAAGCAAATTATGTTCCCTCAAGCACTTCCTATGCAGCTGTATAAAGAAATACACAGTAGAGTTCAGGAAACACTAGCCTATGCCCCCCATTAAGCTCTCAAACCCAGTAATTAGGTTAATTTGGGAGATTGCCAGATTTAGGTTTTTTTGCACTAAAACCTCCTTGTCTTTTTCTAGATGTTTTTTTAATACACTGAAGTTTTGAGAAATCATCCTTTCATAATAAAAACTAGTACTGATTATAGGCATGTAATGCATAGGTGATATATAAATTCTGAGAGACTAGCACCTCAGTGTCTGTCATCATTATAGAAAGAAAATGTATTATAAATGTATTCTGGATTTTTAACTGATAGATTAGAAAATCCCTCTTTCGTTCCCACATTATGGGAAACTAGGCTTGAAAATAAAGATCCCCCAAATCCAGTGACAGTATTCTGTAAAACATCTCTATGAGGGATTTCCTTCAAAATATGACATAAAAATTATTTCCATGATTTATACAAAAATAGTAAGAAGCTACTATTGAAACATAAGTGATGGAGCACTGCCAAAACACTTCTAAGTTACAGCACCATCCCAGATTGAAGTTGGCACTCATTAATGCCTTTTTATTTTGGAATTTCTTTGAATATGATTTTTAGAATATTAATGTTGGAATATTTTCCTCTATTCTGGAAGAATTTTTTTTTTAAATATTTTTAAGCAAATGTCTGTATTAAAGTAGCTTTACATTTTCTTGCAGAAGAGTGACTCTGGAACTAGAATGGTTTTGACTTCTATTTCTACTTTGGTTTACAATTCTTCAAAGATTCTTGAGGTGTATGACCCTTGGTCTTGAAGAAATACTGATGTTTTCCATTACTACTCAGTATCGATTGCTTATAGTATGTTTAAGCAACTAAATTCATGTGCAGATGAAGATCTGTCTTTCAAATCCTGTTGAAATATGGAAGTTTGTTTATAAACCATAAATATCATATCTGAGTAACAGGGGAGCAACGTTTGTTAAAAGTAGTAATACATTTTATTAACTTAACATTTTAATAATAAATGCATCTTAATACATATGCATTTTAAGGCAGATAAAATTTAAGATAAATGATTAAGGTATAATTGAAGGAAAAAAGTGAAATAATAAAATTGATCATAGTTTTTTCTGTCTTCTATAATTACCTGTTTGTGTGCTTAATGTAGAAGGCTAAGTATAAGGTAGAAAATAAATGAAGAAGAAAATTATCACCTCATTTCTGTTTCTATTTCTTATTACTTTCCCAGTCATTCGCATCCAGTTCACATTGGATATGCACATATTCCTACTTTGTTCAGCCTGTGTAGCCTCTCCATTCATTCTTCAAGCTTCTGTTAGTCCTTCTCCTTCTACCCATTCTTTCTTCCTATCATTTAAATATTGTATTCTTTTCTCCTTCTTTTTATGTTTCTTCATGTCACTTCTCTTTTGTATTTTCACTATTGAGTCATTACTTTAAAGCATGTTTGCTGGTTTCATGAATCTTTTACTTCATTAGTATTCACAGCAGTCTCTGGCAGTGTTATTATGTCAGCCACATTGCCACCTTAGCCACCAAGGATAGGAGTGTTACCAGAAAAGGGGCACAGAGAGCTGTCATCAGATGGGTCAAGCTCAAAAAGAAACTTCAAAAGATGTTACTTTAGAATTAAGTGGGGGAAAAGGAGGAGAGGCATGGGTCCAGGAGAACAGATGTGTGTCCACCTCATGATGAAACCCAAGTAGTATTATGTAGAGAAGTCTAAACTGGCTTTAAAGAAGTTATTTGAAGATCTAGAAGTCTTATATTAATGTTGCACTTCATGCAAGATAATGCACATTAACAGTTCCTTAACAGTACTAGACTTACTCTCCCATTAATCTACATACTGGTTTCAGCAGCAAAATTGTGTCTGCTGCGGTTTGCCAGCTTATTCTGATGTACGGGCACGACTGAGGTTGCAGAAAGAGAAATAGGAATAGTAGGAGAGAAGAAAATACTTTAAACAAGAACTGCCTCTGAACTCTTTGTGATCTATTATAATGGCTTAAGCTCAGAACTGAGTATGTTCATTGACTTTTAAATCCATAGAAGCTTGTGCTTATATCTCAGGGACTGTTGTAGAAGACATTAACTGGATAACTCATATGAAACTCTCTGAAATTAATGGTACTCTCTGTTAATTCAGTGAGCATTGAGGAAATTAGAATGAGGATCATGCCTTCAGGAAATTAAAATGATTTTTTTTTCTCTGAACTGTTTTTTCCACTATTTCCAATATAAGGAGGCTTTTTTGCCCTTTCTTTAAAACAAAACCTCTCAATTCTGATTATTATAAAAAATGGAATGCCCAAATAGATGGAATGTGGGAAACAGGGAGAAAGGCTGTTCGTTTAAATGATTAAAATAATACCACTGGAAATGTTCTAGTAGAAAATATCCTTTAAATCTGAATTTTCTATTGGAGAAGTTCAAGTTCACACAGGAAAGAATAATGGAGTTTAGTATAGCAGGGGAAAAAAAAAAATAAAGTGATATTTTGCCAGCTCTCTATGGAGAGAAAGTACAAATGAGCTCCTGACAGCTGTCAAGCTGAAAAATTAGACAGTGATTCTCTTGAAACACATTTTTTCCTATCCAGATTTAAAAAATAAAAAAAAAAAACCCACAGGCATGGGTTGTTTTTTCCTCTACTTCTGATCCTACTGGAAATACTTTTGGAAAAAAAAAAGCTTTTATTAATGGAGAAGAATATCCAGTTGTCTGACTTGTTCTAGAAGTATTGACAATACAGTCAATAAAGTAAATGGTGGGAAGTGACAGACGATGATAATCAGCTCCATTTGCTTCAAAGCCCAGAAGGGGTTTGATACATAGAATAGCTCTGAATGTGTGTATCGAACTGGAGATATTAATAGAATAGCTGAGACTGTAGAAGTCTCATTTTGCATCAGATTTGCAGTTCTCTTTTTATCAGTCTCTAGTAACTTATTTTGACGTGTGTCTTACCCATATTGATACGTTATGTTACACAGACACTGGAATGGGAAATAAATTAAGAAATAACGTAGAACAAGAAAGATATCCTGCTCACAAAGCATAGAAATTTGAAATAAAGTATGTTTTAACTTCATTATACTAAACAGCTGGTAACTATGTAATGGGGAAAAACATGTAAATTCTTTAAACTACCAGTATATTTCTGATCCTCTATCTGAAAACCAGTCATCACTTGTGAGTTTTCTGCTGAAAGTTGTAGTATTACTAATAATCTACTATTACACTCCAAAACTTTTTTAAAGAAATGTGTTTAAAATATTTTTTCCTGCAGTTCACAATATTCAGAGTTTGAGCGTAGTTTGGAAATCTGGTGGTGAACTGAGAAAGAGCAAATTGAAATCAATGCTTTATAGTTTCTCCTGAGTTGGTCATACAGAAAGAATAGACTGAACAACAAGCTGAAGGTTTTCAGGTGTTTGTTCTTTTTCACCTGCAGTTCAACAATTGGAACATAGTTTCGTCAGGATAGGATCTGCAACACAATTTCAAATCAAAGTCCATCTAATTCAGCCCTTTCTCCATGAAAGCAACCAATTCATATATTTTCAGAAAACAATCAGACGGTCAACTTCTGAGGCTAAGTGTCTTCCTCTGTAATAAAATTTGGCTTACCCCTGGAAAGCTATTGTAATATTTCTTTTAAATTTTTACTTAATGCTAACTATTAAATACAATATATTTTCTTTAGCCATAAAAATGTTCTTTTTTTGATCTGAAGACAGAATGGAAAATACACATATTTATTATATCTTAGAAAACATTCAGTGCTTTAGGGAAAGTGTTGGGATAGAGTACTTTTTTTTCTGAACCTGTTCTTCCACTTCACATAGGAAATCCACAGCAGACATTTTCTCATATTGTATGTTTCCAAAGTGTCAAGCACAGTGGTTTCTGAATAACTAAATAGGTTCCAAATCACTTGGATCACTGGGTGCTTACCCTTCTGGGGTGAGCTAGAGAATTATGTACAAAGACCCACATACTTTTTACATATAAACACATGATTTTTCACAAGACATAGAGTATATTCCTCATGTATATGACCCATATTTATAAAGTGGTGCAGTGCTTTTCCAGTGTTCTTTCAGAACTGCTGCATAGGAAGACTACGTGGTGTGGGGGCTTCATGACATGAGCAAAGATGTTGAGGAAATTTCTCTTGAATGGAACAGGCTGATCTTATGCCCTGACCCAGATCTATGAGCATGTTAGAAAGTAATGGAATCACCTTTTCTCTCCTTTTCAGAGTCTTCTTTTTAAGTCTTACAAAGAGCTCAAGGTTTTCTTTTTGGAGGAGACCCTTCCGCCAGTGGGTTCCTCCTGACTTGGTCCTGAGTTCTAGTTGTTCTAAAATTTGAAAAAAAACAGTGTTCTTCTTATGTTACTTTGAACTAAAATATTTTGGATAAGTATCCCATTTCTAATTTATTTGTCATCTTACATCTCTGAAATTATTATTATTATATTGCAGCATTATAGTTATATTTCATGAATATATAATTTGTAAAATGCTATAAGAAGGAATCAATACTGTGGCAGAAAAGCAGTGTAGATTAAAAAAGTTGGCTATGGTCAGATACAAAGTCATTTAATGTTTTCCAGAAAGAGAGCAGAGCAGATAAAGAAAAATGTTTCACCATTACTTCAGTAGTTAGTGTTTGTGTGTAAATTGATGTTCAAACAACACGATAAGGAATTGAACACTAATACACAGAGCTCATAGATAATGCATGCTGAGGTAAATGCCATCAATGATTCGTCAGTCAAGATAATCTCATCACTATTCAGCCAGTCTGGCTCCTGTCTGCTATATGTACAGCTATGTACTAGAATGATTACTGTGCCTTCAGATACCAGAAGAGAGATCTGAGAATTAAAGGATTTCATGTTTCCTGCTGAAATACAAACAGCTGGTTCTGTAAGTATCACAAGTCCTGTAATACTTGTAGAAAGGTTCTTTACTTTTGTTTATGGACTTATCAGAGATCTATGAACATAAATACTGTCATCTGAAAATAAAGTAAAAACCATTTAGGTTCCTGCCTCGATGACTTAGAAATTAAATAACAGCAATCTTCGTCATGGGAGATGACATGATGATTGCTGTCCTGCTCTGTCCAAGGCTCTAAAATCAGTGCATGATTGATGCTAAACAATAACCTTTTATCAGTCTTAGCCCAGAGGCAAATAAATTAATGTCTAATAAGCCTGAGACCCTTTAAGCATTAACTTTGATGCAGAGCCAAAATATTTCAGCTAAGCAATATTGCTTTAGTTGCCTTAAATAAACACCAAAAGTATTCATAATTTGCAAAATATGAAATAAAAATAATTTTATTAAGTTTGTCATTTAGATCTAGGTGATCTTAAAAGCTAATGTTCTTAGGACTTGCACAAAAGCAGATTTGTCTCAAAATAAAAAAAATTGAAACAAAAACTCTGCCACCCATAGATTTTATATAGGTGAACTGATGACCAAAACTATTCTCCTACATCAAACACTGTCTACCATCTAGGTATTTAGTGTTTCAGGTAGCCATTCCTCACCTCTACGGAACTATTAAACATACCATTATGGCCAGTAACTGAATGGTGACTTTCAGAAATCAGCTGCTTAAAAGTCTGTGCTTCTTGTCTTTCCATCCTTTGACTTGCTGTTTTCAAAAAGCCGAGACCTCTTTCCAGGGTGGTTCTTACCTTGGGGATGTCCAGGTACATCCCCATCTGACTTTTTATAAACATAGCTAAAGGTCTTTCTTAACTGTGACATGCAGTGGTACCGTTGTGCAGTGAAGGTTCAGAAGAGCCCTTTTCATGCTCAGCTGTTTTTTCCTGTTTTCCAACTAAATATTAACTAATAAGTGTTCTTGTCTTATTTATCCTGATACCGTAAAGCCTTCACTGTTCTTGTTTTGTGCAATACTGTTTTCTTAAACCTTTGTTGTGTTGGAGATGTGTATTAGAACATTTTCTTCTGACATCCTCACCAGCTAAAATCCATCAGTCACTTCTGCTTTTTTCAGTCTTTAGGGAGCCCATCTTTGACAAATCACACTTGCACCCAGCACTTCTGCTTTGAACCCATAAATACTGCCATGTGTTATATGTAAAAAGGTGTATCCATACACTGCGCCTTAGGCTGCTATAGGCCACAATGAACGTCAGCCTATTTGAGATTTCAGAGCAATCATTTGACTTTCCATGAATATATCTGGACCCAAACAACATTGAATGACATGACTGTAAAGCCTGATATTTTGTGAAGTTAAATGTCACTAGTGTATTCAGTAGCCATTCAGTTTGGATGGTCTGGATAATTTTTCAGCCCTACTGTTTCACTGGTCTAGAATGTGCATTTGAATGGCTATGTACATTTCATGGTTTAATTCATTTTCTTTTCTTTGTAAACTCTAGGTTTACTCTGAAAGACCAACTTCAGACTCATTAGTGTCACTAGAAATTTTAAAACAGTGAGAACAACACGTAAAAACAACAGAGAACCAACCCAAATGTGCGTTCATCTTGTAAACATCTTTTACTGTTTATTTCCTGTGTTTCTATAGTAAAACTCACTGTGCACTGCATATTTAGGGTAATTGGTTTAGTCCATTTGCACATAATCAAGTAGAGCTACTTTTTATTTGGATTTATTTTGACCTGTGGCAGTGGTAGACAAAGAATGGTTTGGAACAAAAATAATAGGGTCGCTGAAAAAGAGGGCAGGAAAAGAATCTTTTTCCTTTTGTATCTGCAGTGAAAGTATATCCTAGATTCCAGGTCAACCATAAGAATTTTCATTTTTATGAAATAAAAATTTTATTTTGACACATTGCAGTTAGTTTAAGTTCTGTTTCTCCTTTTATTTTGATACAAATGTAGGTTTAGAAGCTGTAAATGGCACATCTTTCACATTAACTTCTGTATTTTCTGCTGCCTTTATTTTTAACTTCATTAGTGTTTAAAAGTAAGCTTGCCAAATTTCTATCTTCCTGTCCTGCTTGTCACAGTAAGCAGAAATGGGAAGAGGAAGGTCATGATTCTAAAATAGTATAATTGCTATTAAAATAGTAGAAAGAAAATTTATTAAAGGTTACTGCTTTCTTCTTCCCCAACCCTACACAGTTGGGTTAGATATCACATTGCCTGCAAGGCTGTCATCTGATTTAATTTATCCAGGAGTGGAACACTTCCTTTTCTGAAAATTAATCTGTATTTCAGTGTTAGTCATATAAACCATATTTAATAATTGCTAAAACAATCAAGTCTAAAAATTATATCCGTTTACACTTGAAAAGATGGAGGTTGTTCTAAAAATCAGGACTTTGTCACAGCTTTATTCACAGTTGAGCTAATCAAGACTGAGTTGAGTGCCTTGACTGGATTTCTTTGGTGAAGAGCTGGTGCTGATGTCCAGTCTGGTTTTAAATACTCTCAAATGATGAAATATTTGTCACTTCTCTTTCCCAGTTCCATTAATTAAACCTGGTGTAATATCAACAGACTGTAGAATGCATATAAAAGAAAAACAGGGAAAAAAAGTAAACTTTGAAAAAATGGTTTCATGCCTTTTAAAAGACTTTTGCGTTTGAGAAAAAAAGAGAGATAAATGTAAACAGGTAATATAGTGAAAGCTGTTTTTCTTCCCTGAGAAGATGTTCTATTTTGTATCAGTATAGCAAATTTCTGTACATGTTTATTCAAGTACTAATGCCTTCTTTGAAAAGTTGGCTTTTTGAAGGTTTGGGATGGGGTGGAAAGAGGTTAATTTGGTTTTGTTTAACTAGCATCCCTTGGAAATGGGTTTATGTCGAACTGGAAATGCCATTCTTATATGAGAATAAGAATAGGAATATGGGGTTTTGTGTGGTCTGGCTAGTACACTTTCTCACTGTAGAAAAAGTGTAATGGAAAATCTGGACATACTGTGAGTGGTTTTCACACTTCATAAGTTTAGCCATCTGTGGCAGACGATCTATCCTGTGTGTTTGTTGTCAGGTTCAGTTACATTCCTTTAAAAAGGGAGAGGATTGGGTTGGCTGGAAGCTTCTGGAGAGAGAGAGAGGGAGAGATTACTCCTGCCCTGGGAGCAACTGAGCATATTTTAGGAGTTCTCATGCTTCAGAAAAAGAGGGGTGGAAGGAGAGGGGAAGCAAAAAAGTTTCAGGCTGAAGTTCAGGGAGATACTGAGAAACTGCAGAAAAGAGAGAGGAATGGACTCACAACCTGAGCTGATGGAGCAAGCAACTTGTCCCGCTGAGGCAGAGGGCATTACGCAGAATTTGCTGCAGCCCCGAAAGCTGCAGTTGTTGGAATGGAGTGAAGCCTGGAAGCCAGGCACCAGTGACCAAGGAGGGTTTCACAGAACTCCTTTTGTTTCTATTCTGCCTTTTGTTTTTATTCTATTCTCATAGTTGTAATGCTTGGGTTTTGACAACTGTGTAACCACCGTGAAGGACTATTGGTGCTTACAGAACTTGGAAAGCCTTACAGAGCTATATGTGGTACCAAAGCAGAGTACGAAGTATGTTTTTCTACAGTAGAATATGTTGTTTTGTTAAACTTTAAGGCACTTTGGGAAAGGGGGAAGGAAATTTGATGCAGGCTATTCTGCAGGTGCACAGCACACGGATGAAGTCAGGGCTGAGCAGAAAAGCCAGAGAAGGCTTAGCTGTGGTGCTTATAGAAAGGCCTGAATGAAGCAGTTAGGTACTTTGTGAGTTTGTTTAATCTGTGCCTTACAGCAGGAGTTACGTGCCCATTGTTCCCCAACATGAAGCACATTTTAGAGAAAGTGATTAAGCAGGGCTCTGCTCACTCTGCCACCTTTAATCTTAGACCAAGGAAGCAAAGCATCATGAGCGCAGAATAAAATAAATACTGCCTAAACAATCAAACTGAGCCAAGCCCAAAGCCTTTGATTGCTGCGAAGGGGTGTCATTTCTGAAGAATTGCAGAGGTGGTGAGATTCCTGCATGGAGAAAAGGATTAAAACTCTGCTACAAAACAGATCCTACATGAGGAGCCAAAAGCAGGAATTCAAACTGCTGCAGTTCCTAGGAGTGGGACCGACCTCCTCTGTCTTGAGACATTTA
The DNA here is from genome assembly GCF_947461875.1 of Haliaeetus albicilla. Taxonomy (NCBI): domain Eukaryota; kingdom Metazoa; phylum Chordata; class Aves; order Accipitriformes; family Accipitridae; genus Haliaeetus; species Haliaeetus albicilla. Next base: position 10,648,968 of record NC_091496.1, read on the forward strand.
CAGGTGACATCTGTGTTACATGCAGCTGTTTCTACAGTAAGTAAGAGAAACAGGTGTGATTATGGAGTGAGCTGAAGAAAAATTGCACTTTCTTTCAGCTGAGTAGTCTGGGAGACTAGCTCAGATTAGCTCTGTACATTATGTCTGCGCTTGGGCAGATGAATCCTCACTCTTGCGAATAAACAAGGGCTGTGGCGCAGCATGTGGAGTCTCGTCAGCTACCATTCTTTGGAGGAAGTCAGTAGTGAAGAAGCAGAAAAAGCCAAGATTTTCTCACACCTTTTTCGTTTCTTTGTTTTTTTTCCTGTAAAACAAGATTAATATTTCCTTTCTTTCAGAGATAGAGGGGGGTTTGGTGGTGTTTTATTTTTAGTTGTAGCTGAAAGTTTGTAAAGTAGTCTGATATCAGGTGAAAACAGATGGTGTTAATTCAGCATATGCGTATCCTACTGATAAGTATAAACTGTTCTGAATTTTTCTCACCAGTGGATTCTCAGTTGGAAGGATTTTCAGTTAGATTGCAAAGGAAGAGAGTTTAAAGTATGTTCCCATTGAGTGGGAAAAGACTTTATAATCCAGTAAAATTTTCCATAGATGAGATCTGAGTTTCAAATAAAATTTATTGTTCTGACTGAGGGGGATGACATATAATGATTTGTGTGTTACATGATGAGAAACTGTATTATTAATTACTATGAGTGAATGAGCCCATGCTAAGGATGTTGCATTATGTGCAAAAAGATTTATTCCAAGGACTTCATCATTCCAAGATGAAGATGACTGATGTCTTTTTCTACTGCCACAAACAGCTTCATGATCAACCAATCCTGAAACTAACAATTAATACATTGGTCCAGTATCCTTTAATATAACTGGTTTGAATTACCAATGGCAGAATCACATCACCTTTGTATTGGAACATATTACTGAGATACAGTTCTGTGTCATTAGTTAGTTAAATCCAAAAACAGGCTATGCTGGAGGCTGGGCACATCATGTGCAAACAATATTTGTATCTTAACCTAGCACAGGCATCAAATGGTCCATCTGCTTCATAGAACTTTTGATAACTTTCCACAGGTTAGACTGAGAAGTTCTGAGTATCTACGGTTCTGTATTTATGTAAAATGCCTCTTAGACTGTCAGTGAAACAATAGAGGAGAAGAAGAAGTGATGATTGATTAAGAAACACTAATTATGTTAGAGTGTAGTATGCTATGTTATAGTATAGTACATAGTCACCATGAGTCTACAGACTTTGTCTTAATCTTGTTAAGCACCTATCTCATAGCAATTGTAGCTTTGCCATTAGTGTTTCTCTAGATAGGGAATCTTTCTCTCATCCACTTGCTGTTATGCAGTACATAGAGTTCCATATACGTCATCCTCTGTTTTGTCATTTATTTCATAGTTTTTAGGTTGTCAAAGCAGAATATGCTTCAGAAACCTTCTCTTCAGAAACTTTCATGAGTCATAAGGAAGATAGTATCTAGATAAATCCATTCATTTGAACCCTTTTTTTTTTTAAACAAAAATTGGACTACTTTCTTAAAATTCACAAGTGATTTACAAATGAGGGAAGATTTTAATTCACAGACAAAAGAATTTATTCTGAATTCTTCATCATATTCAGGCTTTGGTCCTGGACTAGGGCTACAGAACTATAGCACTCAGACTACTAACTGGAGTTGGTACCAAGAACACAGTAGCGTAGCAGTGGGAGAACAATATTTTCTTTTTGTGAAGTCCCTTGATAGTTTTTATATACTGATATATAAATAAAATACTTAAAAATATTTAACATATTTTAGTATGAAGCATATAAAGACAAATATTTAGTAAGCATCAGTAGGTATTACCTATATATCAGCTATATATATTCAGCACTGTTTTCAGGTGGTTTATAGCAAAGTATGAAATCTTTATTTGTCATTCAGAGAAGAAATTCTGACCATGTTCTTCTGTTTTGAGGACAAGGTTTTTCCCTTCTCCTCCCCTTTCCCCACTTCCCTTCATTTTCCCTATTTCCCTCTTTTTTATTTTTCTTTTTCAGAGATTGAATAGTGGGAAAAATATTGAGCCCATTTGGTACAGAGACTTCAATGCGGAAGCAGTGCTCAACTCTGACAATTTGACTCTTTCTGTTAGCTTGACAGATGCCCATTGTCTGAATCAATCTGCCAGAGATTTTTTCCCCATTGTAAAGTAACTGAGATACATGTAATTCTATATACATTTAATATAATTGGACAGCAAATCTCTTATATAAGCTTGTATCCCAGAACACTTTGCAAAGATAAGTAACATGATTACAAAGATAAACAGCAAAGAATAGCAGAAGCAAAAAGAAATGAAGAATAAAAAAGAAAATAATTGTTTTCAGGTGAATTTTGAAGATAATATTACTGTATGAGGTAGCTGGAAGCATTTCCCTTTTGTGTAAGGGAAAATTTACAAATAGTATTGAACTGTACTAAGGGGAATGGGTAAAGAGACTGCTGTGTCTTCAGTGAGCAGAAGCAGCAGTATAGATACTGTTTGTAGATAGAAGCTGAGGAAATTAAAACATAAGCTTGTGAATAATTTGTAGTTGTCTAAAATCAGTTAAATGCGCATGTATGGAGTATTGTTCCAGCTACAATATTTAAAGTCAAAGTTTCAAAACATTGGATTTTATTCTTCTCACAAACTGATTCTTCACTGATGTGTTTCTGCTGATTTAAACTGCTATTCCACATTTTTACCAGTATAAATTGAGGAGGGAATTGCCCTGTTGCCCTTACAGGCAAAAGTTGTCAGTCTTGTTCCAAATGAATCACAAATCAGTTAGTCTGTGTAAACTACCTCTTCTATGCAAACAACTGAGAACAACTATTATGCCTGCTCACATAAAGTAGATGAAATGTAGGTTTAGATCCCTTTGAAAATCACTGTGTAAGGGCCACATCTGTCTGTAGTTTGCATATCAAATTTCCACTGAATTTCTTCTTCTTCCCCTGAGATCAAAAGAAGCATATGGCCTTTTATGTGTTTAAATGAGGAAAGAAGTTGGAATCTCATGTCACGTCAGCTGTTAGGAAGTGCACTGTGCTGTTCCCCTTGCATTTGAAGTGAAAATGGCAATTTCAAACAATTTCACAGAGAAAATGAAAGGAGCAAGAGGTTGGAAAGTACAGAAGTGCTCATCTGAGGAATGAGTGACTCTCTGACTGATAGGAATAAAAGCAAAAAAACTCTGAATAATGCTTATTGTTTTGGAATAGACTATTTCTAAAAATTTTATATTGGTTTTAACAGAAGAGAAATTTATCTTTACAGAGCCTCCAAAGGGGGGGGGGGGGAAGGCAACATGAGAAAATCAGACTGACTGGCATCTCAGTGCCAGTGATTTAGAAACTAGTTTTCTGCCTGACTGCTCAGTCCCCAGAGCAAAATACTTGCAGAAAAGAAAAAGATAAGAGTTATATTAAAGGAAAGCTCTGGTATATTACTCATGAAGCGGCGTATTTCCCTCCCATACACATGGCCAAATTCAGCCCATCAAATTCATCTTCCACTCCCCTGGCCAGCAAAGGCACACAAGCCAAGACAGTACAGGTTGGCTGATAGGGTATTACTGATGGTTAGAATTTGTTCAGAGCATGTATTACTCCATTCACAGCACTGCTGAAGAGACTAGCTTTTCTAAATACATGCTTTAATATGTTTTCCTTGCCATGCACAGTTCATCTGCTTCCCTTTACCTGTTGGCTTCAGAGGTGGTTTGGCACACTCTGTGGTTCTTCATGCCATAAAAGTGACCCCGTGTCAGCCTTAGCCAGCGGAGGGAAGTTTCTCAATATTCTTGCTCTAACATTTGTTACCGAGGGTTAACGAAGCTGGTGCCCTCTAGTCAGTGGTTACCGCATAATAGCTATTAAGTCCAGAAGGGTCCACCAAAACTTAAATGAGAAACTATTTCTTTGCACAGGACAAGCTACAAAACATTGTCCAGTATCTCTGTCTGCATCCTACAAGAAGATGCAGTTAAGGATTCCATACTTACAATGAAGTAATCCAATATTAATGTATTGTGTTAGTATCTTTTGGAATTAGGTTTAATGAAAGCAATTTTAAAGATACTGTTAAATTACCAAGAGGTCCTTAATGAATGATAACTGCTTTCCATAGATTCTTTGAAGCAAATTAAATGTTTAAAATAACGAATTGCCAAAATTTCTAACTGTTCTTACTGATGCATTTCTAACGATGAGGAGCACATACCGTAATACTGAGTAACACATACCAACCCTTTATAAGTAGAACGGCTTCATCACAATTTCAATTTTTACTGTGCGTTTTGGGGGTTTGGAGGAGTTGCATTTGGGGAATTTTCTGATGCATGAAAAATCCCAGATGGGAGAGCTGGAACAGAGAGAGCTATAGCACTGGCTTCACCTTCTACCCCATTGCTGCCTTAGTAACCTGCACTGATCACCACCTAAAGTGACCTCTTTTCTGAATGGGAGAGTAGTTTCTGTCCCTCCACTGCTTGACATCTTTTCTAGATGCAATTTATTCCCAGTAGTTTCATTTAACACATCAGCGTGCAGCTCTCGAATTGATGCTAGTCATGAGATTGCTGAGCAAGCTTATTGACTGCATAGTCCATGTTTGAAGACAAAAACTATTATTTGCATTGTTTTTCTGGTGATCAGGGTACAGCCAACCTTCTGCTGACATTTCAAGTCTGTTGCAAGTCAACATCAGATGCTTCAGGAAACCTTACCCTGCAGAGGGTAAGGTTTTGTTCCTCTAGAGTGTAGAACAGGCTTATCACCATGCTGTTGAGTCTTCAGAGGATTGTGGCAGAGGGGTGGCTTCAGCTATGACCGACCCACTTCACCTTTGCTTTTTCATAGCATCACAGACTGTAGGTAGTCTGACATCACTGTGTCTATTATATAGACAATCTAGTGGTGGCAAACTCTAGTAAGGATGTTGTCATCACAATTATCATTGGTTTGTGCATATGCATTTATGCATTATTTGCAGGATTTGTCCCTACTTATACCAAAAAATATATATAAATATGGGTCTATTTTGTCAGTTCTAAAGAGGACAGAAGAAGTTTAAGTTTATTTGTGTTGTGATCACAGAAAATGTTAAAAGAACAATAAATAATGAGGCTTACATATTTCGTAGTAAAATCCAAAATATGCAAGAAGTATATAAGAGTTGTATGTCCAAGAGTGAAAGCTCAGTTCTTTGAGCAAATGAAGCTAATATCCAAGTATGGCTAGATGACTAGAGCGAGAGGAGGATGCAAGAACAGCACCATATCATATTCAAACAAATTAAGTTGAGAAGAGGAGCAGAAAAATTGAGTAACTAGAAACAAACACACTGTTTAGAGGTAGAAATTAATCATAAATCTCCTGAGCCATTCAGTCCCCCAAAGGAAACTATCTCTTTAAAACAGATAAAAGCAGTGGAACGTGTGAGTATTTCCTAGTGCTTGACTGATTCTTGTAGTGGTTCATAGTCTTGCTGGCCTTGTCAGCAATGCCATCAAATTGGAGAAGACAAAAATAGGTAGAAAAAAGAATTTTCACAAAGATTCTCAAGGAATAGGATGGTCATCTCAAAGGAATTACTCCAAAGTCACCACACAATTTAACAGCGTTCGCAAGCCTTTGTCCAGATGACCTCTAAAAATTAAAACTCAGGAGATAAAGCACATCAAGACTAAGGTGTATTGGCAAGGCAGAAAAGGAAGGGTTTGCTAAATGTGTTTGCACGAAACCTTCAGCTCAGTGTTTTGAGTTCCTCACTGTGATGTTATCTTGTCATTGAACCACAGACTCAGGAGTGCATTCTTCTCCCATCTTTATTATGAAAACATTGTTAAGCTTAAAAATTGGTGGGGGAGGGGGAAGATTGTTTCTTCCTGAGTTCTTTAATCTGTAGTGTTGGGGAGAACGTATCTATAGTTTTATCTCAAGCTTTGAACTTATTTTAGCAAGGTCAGCTTTGCCTCAGAAGCAGATCTGATTGCCATTGTGTCCATCCTGAAGGGGTGTCCGAGATTAGTGTGAAATTCTCTCCATATACAAGGGTCAGCAATACAGTAATAACATTTATAAGGTTGTCAATGGTGAAACGAGAAGCAGAATAATTTACTTCTAGTTCTTAAGATTTACAATCAGCATTTGGAATGATCACTTGCTAAACAGAATGATTTTTAAAAATTATTGAGGGTGATAGTAGATAGCTAGAAGCAAATGGGTTAGAATGAAGAACATGGAAAATGTGATAAAATATGGTAGACGACTTCATGGCTTATTCAATCAGAGAGCTTGCCAAGGTCATCTGTCTGACATCTAACCTAACCTTTAACCAGTAACTGTCAGGCCTAAGAATACCTGCCTGTATTTGATAGGTTTACTTGGCTCCAGAGTAGTTTCATGAAGAGTTCTGCCCATCTTCCTTTTGGATACTTTAAACCTAAAATGAGCATAACATAAATGTGTTACAGGGACCAAAAATACAGGGATAGGGCTAGACAGCACAATTACTCCTTTCCACTCCCAATTCTTTGTGATAATGAGATTAGAATTTAGTGAAGATTAGCTCTAGCTTGTCTTTTTTTCCTTGCTAGTTAACAAATTCAAAGGAAATGCAAAAACTAAATTTAACAACTACTCTAAAATTATCTGCCAAAATACCGCAGTTGAACTTCCCTTCAATCTACTAATGCAGTTCACAGGTAACATGCTGACATAGCTGATGATGAGAATATCCAGGAAGAAAATAAAACCCCACACATTTTATCACAATACTAAAATACATTTATTTTTTTCTTATCCCAGTATAAATATCAAGTAAAAATAATTAAGACTTGCCTTTTGTGAGACTAGCAGCTGAGAACTAGAGGTTATCAACACTTTTTCAAAAGCAAGTGGTATATCTTCCTGTAGTGTCTATTAGTCTGAGTTTCTTTAGATGTAGACAAAGATATAAAAACAATACGGGGGGGTTATAAAATGCATTATAAGCTGATGCTGGGATTTATTCATCAGCAACTTAACTGTCATCTGAAAATAAAAATTCCATAAAGTATTAAAGACCTTTTAATGAATGTGTTATTAATAGCTCTTCACCAATACCAGTGACCATCTGTGACTGCTTCACCATCTGTGATTGCTGTTTAAGTTTGGGAGGGGGAAATAACAGTGGTATTGCACTGAATTTACAATATAAATTAAGAGCCAACTAGACCTACTGTAGATGATTAATTTGTCTTTGATTATAAGTACACACTGAGCAAGAGAATATTAGTTTCTTTGATTTGTTGGCACAACATGGGTTTGGGAAACGGCCACAGGAAGCTGAAAACAAAATTAAATTGCATTTATTGAAATCTGAAACATGCAAAAGTTGATGGAATTTAGATTAAGAGGATGAAAAGAGCTTAAATGGCACTTGAAAAGGTAGTGAATGTTTCTTTAAGGATCCATGACAAATGATGTGTTGATTATTGTGATTTGCTAAGGTTAGGTAACAGAGGAGCAGCAAAATAGTGTTGTCAACACTTTTTAAATAAAAACTTTTACAATTTGTTGACAACATATTAGAATAAACAGAGAAAATAGTGATTTATAAACTCCTAATTAAAATTATTCTTGTTGACTTCTTATCTGAGTGAAGTATCATTTATTTCCGAAGAAATTCCATTTTTAATTAGTAACAGTTAATTCTTGCTAAAGTGCTGTCCTTGCCTGCAGAAGCAGAAGAGTCAAGTTGTTAATATTCTTTTTACTTCCCTTATTAAACTGTGCTAAAGTGTTACCATATTTTGCTATTAATATGGCTTCACTCTGTAATGGCTGAGGTGATTATTTTTAGTGTATGTGTATAGATCAATCCCTTTTTCTTTACTAAGGCAACATTTGTAAGAAGCTATTGGGGAGATAGGATACAATTTCAAAATCATTCAAGTCCCACTTCTTAATGTATCTACATTGTGTGGGAGCCTAAATTTACTTCAAAACTAAAAAGAAGTTTTCAAAACCTCTAGTAATTTAGGGTACAATTTAGATTGCATCTAACCAATTGCATCGCCTACTTTCCTAGTTGATGAATAGAGATAGGCACCTCCAAAAAATGACTCATCAGCCAAAGGTAGGTAATTCTCCTAGATCAGGATGAATCACCCTTCTGCCATTAACTGTGGGGAAATCTGGACATCTGGACTGAACTAGATTCCTATATTTTTATACTGCTTAACTTTTTTTAAGTTTTAAACTATACCTTTGCATCCAGAACAAATTTCATTTAAGAAAGTCTTCAATGAACTGAAGAAAGCGCATACCACTTTTGTAAAGCACAAGAATCTTCCCTGAAAATATATATGTAGCAGCAGAGGTGAGGCAAAAATTACGAGATCGACTAAGACCTACCTGTTGTACCAAATGTGTTGGCACCAGAAAGTCCTGCTTTGGTGTCTGGATTTCAGTGCAACTTAGAGCTGCTTAGTATGTGTTCAGTGTTTGCCTCAGAGACTTCTATTCAATTGTACATATTATACATATATTTATATATGAATATATAAATGTTCATATACGTATATATGTACATTTATAATTATAATTTTTCTATTAAATGTTATATAAAAGAAAGGTGCATAGGTCTATATATATTCCCCTCCCACACACATATGCACTATATATGTTTATGTATAAGCATATGGAAATAAAATTAAAAACTTTTAAATTACAGTCAATTCAATTTCAAGAATGTAAAGTAGATTTTTTAATCTTGGGCTAAACTAAGTCCTAGTGAGTGTCACCGTTATTTTGCATTATATCGCTTATCTTCCTGACCTTTAGCAGACTGACGGCATTTTTTCATGCTGTTTTCTGCTGCTTATTCACAGATACCTCAAGCGTTCCTCTCCATTAGAGAAAGTATGTGGTTAAGACATAAAGCCATACCATGAAAAAAATTTAAACAGCTTGTGATTCATTTGCAATCAAGCCTCCAGAATAGTGATTCAGTCATGTCTCTTCTATTGCAGACAAAAGGTTCTTCAAGCATAACTCCATCAGGCACTCAAAAGAAGGTGAAGAGGACTCTGCCCAACCCACCACCAGAGGAAGCAACAGCAGGGACTCAGTCGCCATATACTTCTGTGGGATCAGTTTCACGCAGAAGGATTTGTAGGACCAACACTATGGCCAGAGCCAAAATTCTTCAGGATATAGACAGGGAATTGGATCTGGTCGAACGTGAATCAGCCAAGCTTAGGAAGAAGCAAGCAGAGCTAGATGAGGAGGAAAAAGAAATTGATGCCAAACTGAGATACTTGGAAATGGGCATTAATAGGAGGAAAGAAGCCTTACTAAAAGAAAGAGAAAAGAGAGAGCGTGCCTATCTCCAAGGAGTAGCAGAAGAACGTGATTATATGTCAGACAGTGAAGTTAATAATACCAGGTCAACCAGAATAGAAACTCAGCATGGCTTGGAAAGACCACGTACTGCACCCCAGACAGAATTTAACCAGTTTATGCCACCACAAACCCAGACAGAAACACAGTTTGCCCCTGCTACAAGCCCATATGCTCAATATCAGTATTCATCTCCTGCCCTGCCAACTCAAGCACCAACTCAGTTCACACAGCAATCACATTACCAACAACAGCAGCCTTTGTATCACCAGCAAGTTTCACCCTATCAGACCCAGACAGCTTTCCAAACAGGAGCTACTATGTCCTTTACTCCACAGGCTCAACCTCCACCATCTCAACAGCCATCATATCAACTCCCATCACAGATGATGGTGATACAGCCAAAGCCAAGACAAACCACATTATATTTGGAGCCTAAGATAACAACAAACTATGATGTAATTCGCAATCAGCCTCTCATGATAGCACCAGTTTCAACTGACAATAATTACGCAGTTTCCCAGCTGGGCAGTAAATACTCTACCTTGGACTTAAGGATAGGACTAGATGAGAGAAACAGCATAGCAAGCAGCCCTATATCAAGCATATCTGCAGATTCATTCTATGCAGATATAGACCACCACCACACACCCCGAAATTATGTGCTGATCGATGATATAGGAGAACTTACTAAAGGAACAGGAGCACTTGGTTCCAGTTTTAGCCTCCATGAGAAAGATCTGACCAAAACAGATAGACTGCTTCGCACAACTGAGGCCAGGAGAGCACAAGAAGTGTCAGACTTCCTAGCACCACTGCAGACTTCTTCTAGGTTACATTCCTATGTTAAAGCTGATGAAGACCCAATGGAGGACCCTTATGAGCTCAAACTTCTGAAACACCAGATAAAACAAGAGTTCCGTAGAGGTGCAGAAAGTCTTGATCATCTGGCTGGCCTGTCACAGTATTACCACCAGGAGGGCAGCTACAGGCATTTTCCAAAATCTGAGAAATATAGCATAGGTAGGCTTACTCTTGAGAAACAGGCTGCTAAGCAGCTCCCAGCAGCCCTCCTTTACCAGAAGCAGTCAAAACACAAGAAAGCTTTGATAGACCCCAAGCTAACAAAGTTTTCACCTATCCAAGAAAGCAGAGACCTTGAGCCTGACTATTCAAGCTATATGACTTCTAGCACTTCAACACTTGGGGGAATTACAACTAGGGCAAGGCTTCTTCAGGATGATATCACTTTTGGCCTTAGAAAAAACATCACTGACCAACAGAAGTACATGGGGCCACCACTGACTTCATCCATTGGAGCAGGCCTTGGGACTGCACTAGGTCCAACAATGAGATCCACATTACAAGATGAAGCAGACAAGTCTTATAGCAGTGGTAGTAGATCTAGACCCTCATCTAGACCCTCCTCAGTTTATGGGCTTGATTTGTCATTGAAAAGGGATTCTTCCAGTTCTTCTTTAAGACTGAAAGCCCAAGAAGCTGAACCCTTAGATGTTTCCTTTAGCCATGCAGCACCTTCTGGAAGAACTAAACCCACCAGTCTACCTATTAGCCAAAGCAGGGGAAGGATCCCAATAGTAGCGCAGAACTCAGAGGAAGAGAGCCCACTAAGTCCCGTTGGCCAGCCAATGGGAATGGCAAGAGCGGCAGCTGGACCCTTGCCACCAATATCCGCAGATACCAGGGACCAGTTCGGATCAAGCCATTCATTACCTGAGGTCCAGCAACATATGAGGGAGGAGTCACGGACTCGAGGCTATGATCGAGATATAGCCTTCATCATGGATGACTTCCAGCATGCCATGTCAGACAGTGAAGGTAAATTAGGCCTCAGACTGGTATCTTACTATCACAACACAAATCCTCATTTCTATGCATGTGTCTAATTTTTGTTATACTTCAAAGACTTGTTCTTTTTTCTGTTCCTTGGTGCATCTTCTGTGTATCTACATTTTTGGGGTTTGATTTGTTTTGGTTTATTTGATATTTTTATTTTACCTTAACAGCAGTTTCTGGATGGTGTTAAGCTACTCTAGCATGCTCACTATATTGTTGTTGATTTGCTTTCCTTTTGGTTTGCTTGCGCATTTTCCTTTTCACTTGTTGATGTCTTCTTTTCTAATGATATTTTGTAGAATATTCCATGTACAATACAGACCCTACCATCAGTCTTTATGTGGAGCCTTCTCCAGTGACTGTGAATCATTGAACTTACTTGCAATAGTTTTTATTGGGATTTGGAAATAATCTCCCAAATCTCTAAAAAACTCTAGTAATTTTATTTGCATGAAATTTCATGATAGAATTCAAGAACTGATAATTCCATCTCCCGATGCACCACTTTAGATCTGCATTAATATAGAAATAGTATGTTCATTAAGTACATATTGTATGTTAGAACCATATAGAGGTTAACGTGATAGCAAAATAACGTTCTACATACGGTTTGTTGAAAGCATCCTGTCATGTGCACTCAGAATTGTGATGATGTAAGATAATTTGTCATTTGGATGGTGCAAGACAATCTCATCCTTCAATAAACTTGCATAAAGTATTTTACTTCTATTGATGGATTATGCAGCATAGCTGGTTTTATATGCACCCCATACAATATGTCTGCCAAATAACCACAAGAGTTTATCTCACTTAGGTTCATGAAAGGAACCGTTCTGATGTATTATAAATGGTGCAATTAAAAATGTTTCTTCTGAATAAGTACAGCAGAATGTTAAAGCTGATGTTGAGTACTAAATAATTGCAAATTATGTATCAGTTTTGTTTGAGTCAGTTCAGACTTAATATATTCTAAATTGTTTAAAAATCATAAAGACAGTTTGAAAGAAAATGAAATTAATATGTTCAAAATTGTATGCGCTCCCTTAACTTTTTCTTATGTGTATTTACTGCACAATAAAAGAGACTTTGCATGCGCTATATTGTTTGTAAATGGCAATGATTGTCTCAAAAGACACATTTGCATGATTATGAAGTAGTATGGTTTATTTTTCAGGTTTATATTAACCTCAGTGTTCATCATTGCATTATTGCTTTTTTACATACGCTGAATCTTTCATAAGCATTAGAAAATTGAATCTATTTGCCTCCTGATACTACAATATATTGAAGGGTTTTGTTCTGTAAGTTCCTCTTCATATTTCTTAGATATTTACAACCCCCTCATGAAGTCTGTGTTCCAGGAGAGGTTCAGGATCATCAGCTTTTTTTATTTTTATCAGAAGTTTAAGAAGTTTAGTTTTCACTGTTCTTAAATTCTTAGCACAGAGTCCTATAATTAAATCAGAAGGCAGTTGAGAGGAACTCCCCAAGTTGTAACTTATATCATTCTTCTTAAATAAGTAGATGTTATCTTGTCTCAACTGGACTTATGATTTTTAAGGGTCATTCTAGGGTCACATTGTGAAAGACACAGGAAAACCAAGGAGAACCAAACTGGACCAAAAAAAGCCTATTTGGTGCTATTCTACCTCATATAAACAGGTCATAGGGAATTATTTCTGCACTACAGTGCATTAAGTTTCTGTTATATATTTGTACAAGGCATACATGTTACATTTTAAGTTGAGCATGTTTTGTTTTTCAATTAGTCTCTGATTAGTTATACTCTTTCAGAAGTATTCTAACTCAATTCACATGTTCCTTATTATGATATGTCCCTGAATACCAGGGCTTCCTTTTTCAGCAATATTTTTTCTAATTTCTATCAAGCATTTGTTTCTTCACAAATAGCTTATTTTTTGCACGATTTTTTGTAAAGTTTTGGGAAATCAAAACACTTTATGACATTATTTTCAAATATGCTAATAGCAAGTAACTTGCATTGAAAATAATTCATGTAATTTGGATGTAAGATAAAAAGTATTCCAAAGAAGCAATTACAGTTCTTCAGAAAGTTATGGCCACCCTTCTCCCTGGACTGTACTTTTCTCTGTAGTGCCCTGACAGTGGACAGCTATTCTGGCGTGTTGCATCCAGCCTTTTAACAGTTTTCTTTGCTTTTTCTTTTTTTTAAACAACTGCTGCATGGTATTGATGAGATTTCATTAAATCAGTCTTAAGCACTATCTTAGGAAAACTCTTCTCGTGCTAAAGCTTGAATTTTCATCTTTAGAGACTTTTAAAAATGAATGTAAGTCAAGGTTTTACATTTAAATTGTTTTCCTTCAGTTCAAATTGAGAGATGTGCTTGACTTTCTGTTCAGTTTTTGTAAGTCACATTCCATAACAAATACCAGAAAAGAACACAAATAGGACTTTGAGGCCAAACCTGTTTTTCACTAAGTACACCTACATACTGTAACAAATCTTAAAACCATGCTTCAGCACATAAGTAGTACCTACACTAGGATTCCAAACTTCAAACAGGTTAAAAAAATGGCTTTAGTGTCAAAAGAGCACAACATCCAGAGGTTCCCATTGAAAATAAATAGTGTTTTGAGCTTTTGAAACACCTGGTATTTTCTCAGGGTTCTGAGTACCATGAAAGCTCTGATCCAGCAAATAGCTCTTTATTAACCCCACAGCTGCCACAGTTTCCACAAACTATTAAGTATGTTGAAGATACTAATTTTCAAGGATGCTGAAGCTACTACTCAATTTTAGGAATGTAAATAGTCCCTGCTGGTCAGCTAAGAAGATAAAAAATGTACCTTTTCTCACCTAAAGGATTTTTTTTCTTTTATATGCTAATTTGTTTATTTTACCATAGAGTTTAGAAGTTTAAAATCGAAATATCAAGACATCAAGACATCGGCACAGCTGACCCCTTGTAATTTTTCATCTGTGGGATTTAGAGTGATCAGTATTAGTTATGTGATCAAGTTTCTTGGACTCCAGAGTCTGAAGTTCAATCTCACCTTGTTAAACTGTGTGCACAATTAACAGCATGGGACCTTATTGACTCCAGCAGGAGTTTTTTTACAGGTGGAACCATCTGGCTGCGTATTGTTAGTCTTAGAAAAAAGCATGTATCCTCTAAGACTGTCAGTGATTCATCTTGGATGTTCTCAGGTTTTCAGACGAAACAAATCCCAACTAATCAAGCCCAAACCAATTGCGCGTGTATGTACATGTGAGTGTCGCGTGTGTGTGCCTATATATACGCATACATACATCACTTTTAAAATTTCATGTAAAATACACACATTCATCACAGTTTGATAAAAAAGTAGGCTGGTCTGAACTGCAGTATGGGATTCTACATATGTGCTAGCTTTTCAAAAGAAGAAATCCAGCAAAAGTTATTTCAGCTGAGACAGGAGAAAAAAAAAAAATCACTCTTTCTTCTGCTCAGCTTATGACACAGATTGTGAAAGTCAGCATTAGTATCTGGGATCAGAAAAATGCATTAGGTTCTTCATGTAAGCTTCAGTAAGAACTTCTGTCAGGATGAGTTATGAACCAGCCTGCTATGTGCAGGCGCTAGTCAATTGGCATAAATGTGTAAAGCATAAAGGATTTGTGTATTAGATCATAATGGTCTATTGAGAGCAATTAATCAATAACTAATCACTAGCCAGACAAGCATCAGCCTTTAATAATGTTTCTATTTAATTCATATATGCTGATCTAAATAATATTTTCAAACCATTTCATATTAGATTATATTTGTGCACAGTTAGGAAGGAAGAGACTGCATAATATCTGAACCAAGATTAAGAATTGTCCAAAGGCCTAATGTAATATAGGATTTGTTTACCACATACAAAATATTATTTTTCAAAAATCATGCATATATATATTACTCCTGGTTTGGGAGAAATTTAATAAAACAGTAATGAAAAAATATAACTTTTATTTTTCTCCCATTAAACATTTTTCCAATTTTTTGTTAAACCAACTAGATTATGTTTACTTTAACAACTAAATAGAGAAGATTATGCACACTACTATTTTTCATTTTAAATTCTCTTCTGTGTCATGGAACAATTGCATTCACTCTTGTTACTATAGCAACAACTGACCTTATTTAAGGTTTGCAATTTCTGGTGGTTTTGCTGAAACAAATATTGTTGTTCTTTGAATTCCAAATTTATCTTGCTTATTAAAGCATAAAGTTCAAACTTTCATTACATTCTAATTAGCTGCACATTGTTTGGTTTACACTGATGGGCAATGTAAATGAAAATCTCTATGTTGTATAGGGGAAATATTATTAAACACATTGGAGCTGATTCTGGTCCCAATGGAGTGGAACGTATGTCGGTTGACCCAATAGTCAGTAGGCATAAATATGTGTATTTGCAAAACTGATTTTAATGAAATGGTGTTATTTGATCCCAAAGGGGTGTCTAACATAATGGATTTTATAGAGGTTTAAAACTGTTGCAAATATAAGAACAGTAGTCTTATAAAATTATTGCAGAAAGAACATTCTGGCTAACTTTCCACACACAAAGTTTCAAACTGCAAAATCGGGGGATGGAATTCAAAATGAGAACACCTGCAATATTTCTGCTTAGAATTACAAAGAGTATAGATTGCTTCATATCTTCTTTGATTTGGGATTATACTGATTTCATAAAGGAGTCACAATTTTCTTATAAATAGTTCTAGTTTATTTCTAAAATATTTTGAACAATATTCAGTTCAGAAGCTTGGGAATTAATGGACGTTGGGTTTTGAGGGTTGTTTTTGGGGGGTTGGGTTTTTTGGTTTTTATTCCTTAGCCTACTGCAAAGTAGCTAATTTGACTATTCTTTTTTCATCAAACATTTTAGAAATGCGTGAAATCTGCAGCGTATTTCTGAGCTGCCAGAAGGAAGGAAATGGCTATAGCACTCGGCAAAGGGTTTCCTCTGGTATCTAATATCCATAGGTTTGACATAGACAGAACCTTCTCACTTTGCTATATCACTTACAGCTATATTATGCCTGAGTTCAATGTCTCAAGTCTCGCCTGTAACTTTGCTTTAGCTGCATGGCCAGTTAGTAACCACTATGCATGTTTGCTATGCACAATGCACATTATTGCCCTTTGCCCAGCACTGGATCAGAACATTTGACCTGTCCTTGGTTTTCAAAGCCTATCATCTCCGTCGGGAAGAAACAGATTGGTTTGACAAGCCCAGGGAGTCTCGTTTGGAGAATGGACATGCCCTCGACAGAAGGCTGCCAGAGAAGTTGTCCCACTCTCGACCACCAAGTCAACACCAAGATCAAGTAAGCTGTCAAGTAAGCCGTGCCTTTAGTTCTATAAATGTTTGACAATTTAATCATACTGTCCAATAGTGTAGGGACTACAGGATTAATCAAATTCCAGCTACATTCAGCTGAAGTGCTGTTGAACTTGTATTTAACAGTACTTCATCATGAAATGAGTAACATTTGTCTGCAATTTAGTATTAATTTTGCAGGTTGTCTTTTGATTTTTGAAACATACCTGAAAGGAGTTAATCTTCTAATGAGTACTATCTATACATTAGGTATTACTTTAAAAAAAAAAGAAATAAAAAAAGAAAACAGTTAGTCCCATTTTACCTTATCAGCTTTACCGCATCCAAATTCAAGCCCCTTCTTTTAGTAGTTTAAGGCAAAGAGTTGCTTTGTCCTGTTGACGCTTGTTCCCACTTTCAGTTGGTCAGTATAATCCCAACAGTCTGTGGTCAATTACTGAATAAATCAGCAAGACTTTATCTATCTAATAATTAGAATGTTTCATTTATTATAGCAAGAAAGAAAAATACCACATTCTGCTTTTCAAGCTTGCCGACTTTGAAATCCAGTTCACCTTAGTATACCATCATATATCCTCTTTGTATTAATGAAGTTTATATATTTCAAATCTTTAAGGTCTTCACTTGACTGTCTGAGTTATCATTTTTACTGACTGATTACGGTTATACTCTTGTTTTCCATGAGATGCAATGGATGCAAGAGAAGGTATTGCATGGCCCGTTTGTGGTACTTACTTAATAGATTATATTGCTCATGTTAATTCCTCAGATAACATACAAACAGGAATATCCTACTGTCATGCAGCCTTCAAAACTTTTTTGCTGGTGAGCATTTTCACTGACATTTGACAATGGAATATAGGTTTTATGAAGTAAGGATGTAGATTTTATGAAGTAAGCATTCAAGTATCTTACAATACAAGCTGTCAATTTATTTTAATTTTTCCCTCTTTTCCTATCCCTAGCTTAGCATATATTGAGATTTACACAGCCTAGGTTGTACTGAGCCTACCCATTTCTTGTTAAGAAAGAGGGTTTTACAAGATACAAGTCTTACAGGATTCTATTCAAATAACTCACAATATGAACCAACCTTATTGCAGGATAAAGAATGTTTTAGAGTCTTCACAGCTCTTAATATCACTGGCAATAGATAAAAAAACTGCCTGTGTGAGCACTTTAATCCTCATGAGAAACATGCATTATTCTGAGCATACATAATTGTATTTGACCACTGCAGCGTCACAAGGTAAAATTAAAAATTTGCCTTGAAAATCAGGTTTGTCTAAAAGGGTTACTGTTATCCTGAGCTCTGTGATATGGAGGTGGTCAGTAAGATGTATTTAACTTTTAGAACTCCAGAGCTTTTGTCCTTGGAAACAGTTCCAAGGCAAGTTACTACTCACAAAGGTCTGATCTTTGTTTTTGCTCTCGTATAAATAACATTACACTAGGACCGGTTGAAAGACTTTGATCAAAAATTTTTGGGAGGAGGGTTAAAGGGCCTGAGAGTTCTTGTTTTCCTGGATTATTTACAGATGGAATTTTTTTTTTTTTTCTTCCTGAAGCTGTTGTGATATCCCCATGTTATTACGGAAATAGAGATACCACGTTTATAATCTTGCCAAAGGCATTTTTTAAGGTTTTGTAAAATCTGGGATGGAAATTGGAGAGTGAACATGTTCTAAATGATACTGTGTGGTGCCTTGTAAAGCTTCTGCAGAAGAAAAGTGATGTGGAAGGAGAAGCTTTACAACAGTTCCACCTTCATGTTTCCATCCAGGTTAGCTACTGACATTCACCCATTGGTACAAAATAATACCAATGTGTCTGCAGAAGGGAGAAATGCCAGTTCTCACCAATTCTTCACCATCTACCTTGTCAAAATGTTACTCGGAGCTTGTGTATGTTAAGTATCTTCTGGGAACATTTGTTTGAGATGATAACTTTAAAAAAAATTATACTCAGACACATCCAGAAATTAAGATAAGATAAAAAGGGTCAAAGCTTTTAAAAAAAGCTGCATTAGTGCCATATTGAATTCTGAAAGTAAAACACTTAGCAATAGAAGCAAGTAAATCAGTATTAACATCTCTATGTTTTAGCATTCATATTTTAAAGCTATCCAGAAAAATAAACAATTTTCAGGCCAATGAGTATGCTGAGGCAAAGTAAACACTCCCTAAAGGCTTTTTCAGCCCTGTCTCTTCTGTAACAAAAAAAAATTACTGAATTCGTTGTCTCATGCCGTCTGTCTCCTGTATCCACAACTCAGTTCTGCACAGAGAGCTGTAGTGTCCAAGCATAGTGTACTCTGGAACCAAAAATGGCAATCATTCTTCATCCTGAGCATCTGAATAGGTCTACCTTCACCCAGAGCTTTCTTTGTTGCAGAGGCTTTCCTGAAATCAGTTAGGAGGACAGTTTCCTAGTTAACATAGTAATTAAGCCATTGCAACTCCTTTAATATCCCATACTGAGTACAAACCAGCCACAAAAGTATTTGTATCGGTAGCACTAATCTGCTTGTAATATATCAGTCAATGTTTCCAAATACACTTATTGGCTGTAAATTTACTGTTTGTATTTTCTCCTTTGTAAAAAATTTGAATATTTTACTGACCACTGCAATATTTGTATTCCAGAAGATTTTATTTCACATGTGTGAAACATCAATTTCCATACTAGATGAAATCAGAACTGCTTGATTATGTCCCACAGAGCTTATACAATTAAAGGTAATAAATAAAGCACAACCCTGTGCTTTTGAAGCAGGAATGCAACGGAGTGACAACCCTGAACTTCCACGTTTCCATGGATTTCTTATAACCTGGCAGATTAAGCTCACATACTGTATTATTAATATTAAAATATATTTGTTTCTATAGCAACTTCTGTGGTGCTACATAGTATTCTTAAATCACATTAAATTGCAGTGCAGTGTAGTATCTTAATAGCTGTTTCCCAGTATAGTGATTCTGAACTGCTTACCTGAGGAGGGTAAACATGGTTTAAACATAATCAATACAATATTGCAGATTTCTCACCGACCCCTGTTGACCTCAACAGTTTGCTTAGTCGCTGCCAGTTGACCAGCAACTTCTTTAAATGTCCAGCCATCAAGGCTTTTTTTGTTATTATTTTCTGTGAAAATTATTTGTATATCCTGAACTAAACTGGCAGTTTCAAACAGGTTGGGAAGTAATTGTAGAAGGAGGTGCCAAGGGAGTAAGAGATCATGACAAGGAGAGGGACAGTGAAGTAGCTTATCAATGAGGGGTTTTAAATACAGAACTTCCAGTGATCATAGGTAGGTCTTTTTAAGTCCAAAATGAGTAATAACATCCCAAACTCATCATAATACCAGTGTATTGTCATCAGTTCACTTTGGCAACAGTTTTCTAATTGCAAAAAGAAGGCAAGGGCTGTAGACATGCAACCTTTTGAATGTTAATCCCCTATTTCTAAAGGCCCTCAAGAAGTGTTTGCTTCTCTCAGTTCATGGGTCTGTACCATTCCCCTGAAATTTAAGTCACACCTTTTTAGGGGCACTTGAATATTTAAAAATTATGAAAAAACGGGTCATAAGGTGAGCAGTGGGGTTAAAATGAGAAAATACTGTTTGTGGCAGAGATCCAGAAGGCTACCTGCAACTTTTTCCCACATTCTTTAAGTCCATCATGCTTAGTTTTGATTGTTTTCCAACTAGCAAGGAGTTTGCATTTTGATTTGCAGTAAACTGCTTTCTGTGTTTGAAGCTTGGAGGGGGAAAGGCATTTTGTGATTCAGATTCTCTGGAAGTACAATGAGAAACAGGACATTTCCAAATTTAAATTAAAACATCTAATCTAATGAGTGAATTATTAGCCACCCCTTCACTGTAATTCAAGATAGACTTTAGCAGGCAGTTTCTCATTTTTTAGTCACCCAGAAATGTTGTTCTCACTGCATGCCAGAATGACTTCTAAATCAAAAGTCAAGAGTCCTGTACTGACCTAATTGCAGAAGCAAAGGCAGCTCACTTTGCAATTTATTAATGAGCAGGAAGTTTGTATTTGTTAAGATTTTTTTCAATACTTCCTTTGCAAAATATCTCCATCATCAGGGATCTATCAGTAGAGAGAACTTTCCACCTTTAGGATTTCTAAGAGAACTCGGCATTTGTGCCCTGCACAGAGGAGATGTAGCGGGGCAGGATTACCTTAGCTGTGGAAATTCTTGGTGCCAGCTTTCACAGGCCTTGTGCGCTCATGGAAGTACCTGTGGTATTCAGAAATTAGGATAGATACTGTCTAACCCATCACCTCGAACATCCACCACCTTGTTCCTGGATACCTAACTCAGGTAAAATTTCCCTTGAAGAATCTATTTCCTAAAGGACTACAGCCAGGGGTAGCTGCTAAGATTCACCTTATCAGGCCCTGTCCAAGATACTGGTGGAAGGGGAGGTGCAACACCATTTAAAACCAGAAATTGCCATGGCTTTGATGACCTGATCCAAAGACCAGTTAATACGTTATAGGTGTTGCTATGGGCTTTGCCTGGAATACTAAAATACCCTTGATGCATTTTATTTCTTAAACTTAAATACAGTACTGAAGACATTTATTCTTCTTAATTGTCCTCTTAACCTTATAAAATTCCCTTATATGAATATTCCATAGAGTTTCTTTATCAGACAAAACTTGTAAAGACAACAGAAGGAAAATAAAGTGTATATTTAAACTGATTTTCTGTAACAGTGTTAGAAAACCTCATCATATTTATTCACTATTCGTTCCATTTTTTGGAGGGGCTTTGAGCTGACTAATAATACAGGAGCTTAAATTCCTGGAGGAAGCACTTTATAGTCCAGTTTTCATTTTACTGACTGGGATGCAACCCCCAAGGGCCTGCTGAGTAATTTGTAGAAAACTGTGACCTGAGTCCCATGTCAGCTCAAAGAGCATAATAGGAGGGAAGATACACTGGAGAGTCCAAACGTGTCTGTGATGAGAAGAGCATGGCATTGCCAGTGCTGAACTGGAAGAATTGTTACTTGAGTGTACTGAATGCTCCCAGAAAGGTGAGGAAAGGATCTTCATGGCAAAGACAGATGGCAGGAATATGTGAGGTTTGTAGCAAATAAATGGGATCAAGTCACCTTTTGCCCTGTGACCTAAATCTGAGTTTTGGGACTTACACGTCCTCCGTTCCTGCAGCCTTGCGGTGGAGGGACTGCCCTTGCTGTGCCGTAGCTGAGATTTACACTGTCATGGTTGTGCGACTTCAGTGGGGTCCCTCTGTATCTTCACTGGGGGAAGTCAGTTAGAAGGACTCCCTGGCATATATTCAGGTGAAGGGAAGTCACCTTTAGTGAAAGTTCAATGTGAACACTTGGAAACACAAAACAATTTGTGTTCTACAAGTGTTCAGATATACCACTGTTTTTTCCTATTTATTCTGCCACTTTCAGGCAAATACTGTTCTGAAGGTAAATGCCTAATGACATGTTCAGTTTAAGTACTGACTCCCACCAACAATAAAAAAATAATGTGCTACCCTGAATGCTAATAAATTTTAATGCTTTTATTCATAACTATATGAATCACCAAGATTTATACTTATCATAAAATTCTGGAAGTGAAAATAATGAGGAAGTAATAGACTAAAGTAGGAGACGGTCTATATTTTCTGATATATTTGTCAGCAAATCATGTACAATATGGCATTGGATATTCTTGGATTATTTACTCAAAAAAGCAATCTTGGTAAAGGAAGATAAGATAGGGCAATTAAAAAAAAAAGTGAATTTAAGTTTATGAGCTGCAGTGTTCCTCAGTTAAATTGAATTGCTCCAACCAAACTGGATCCCAGCTAAGGAACTCTTCAAATGTATTCATACTGCTTCTTTTGAATTGCATTATTTTGTATTCTTTTTTATTTAATCAAAAGTAAAATTAGATGCATTATTTCAGATTTTTTACAATGTTATGTAAGCTACATGTGGCAAAGATGCTATTTTTACTGTTAAATTACACTTGCTGAATTTCTGATAACGTCATTAAAAATATAGCAATGTCCCTATCCATATATAAGTGTGGAAGTCTCATGGCACTTTACACACTTCTGGTAGTTTTAGACCCTATGTCCTGGCAAAAATTCCGTGATAAGTCCTAAAGTCTGCCTGATCTCAAGTTCTGATTTATTCTGGAGTACTTGTCCACTACCAAATCCGTGACGTCCTTTTTGTCCGAGATTAATTACAGTCAATACTACTCTCGGTGTGTTACGGGAGGATTTCAGCCTTCTAGATGCAATGTCATCCACTGGATAAGAAACTTAATTATGACAAAAGATGTACAAACTCCTCTGCTCACTGTGGGATTGAACTAAGCCAGTCCCTTGACTTCTCTGCTTCCTCTCCCATCGTTTATGTGTGCTATCCATTAACATCATAAACTCTCCAGGGCAGAAACTGGGTTTGAAGTGCTTAGTTCAGGAGGAGCTTAATCCCTTTAAATGCTACTTAAATATAAATAATAGTAATAAACTTTTGGCAGCAGGCTGCTGGTAGACTGCTGCATATCCATGCTGATTGATATTGTCCCGTTGGCTCCTTGAATCTGCCTCCCCCCGGTCGCAGCCCATTGCCGCTCAGCCTGGAGCGGTCACTCACGCTCTCTCCTCTCAGTCCGGGTGCGGCGCTTAGGCTCAGCACCACCGTGGCAGAGAGGTGATGGATTCTGCTTTCCTTCCAAAAGACCAGAACTGCAGGCAAAGAGGGCGGGTGGTAGGTGTGAGCTGTGCGAGTGTCGCAACGCACACGCTTCCTGCAAAGGCATTTTGGGGTGGGCTCGCGGCGCTCGTCCCCGGCAAGTGGGTTAGTCCCTGCTGCGTGGCCGCTCCTGTGCCCGTTCCGTGGGGCAGGTGGGATCGTCCCAGCTGGAAACCTGGCCCTTCAGTGCGTGTCGTAGAGATGCGCTTCTTTCTGCTTGGACGCTTTCCAGCATCTGCCCAAGTGAGTGTTGCACACTTTCATATACAACGTAGTCCTACAAGTTTTAGGTTGGGTCTTTCAAAAGGCTTTTGAAATTTGATGACAAGAAGTACATTGGAAGATGTGGTTTTGCTGAAACTAAAGCAGTAACTTGTGGCTGTTTACACATTCAACCACCATTTTGTTTAGGTCTGTATGAGCAGGATTTTATACCAATTACAGGAACTATATTTAATTTCATTCTTCTCTTGAACATTGCTTGGACAAAGGATTAATGTTATGAGAAGCTACAGAAGACAGTGACCACCTCCTAGTCATTAGGAAATAAGAATCTAAACTAAAGCCATATTCAAAATGAATCTGGCTTTATGCAAGCAAATATTCATTCCCCTGCAGAAGGATTTTGCAGTCTGACAAATGTTTTGAAACTTAGGGGAGTGTTTGAACTGTGAAGTTGTGATATTTCCCTGGATGAAATAAGTTTGTTTGTTTGTTTCTGTTTCAGCTGTCTACAGTTAATACAATTGATGTGGTTTTATCTTTTTATGACATGTATATTTGTGTTCCTCAGATAAATGGGAAGCCCCTGCAGTACATTTTCCCTCATGCAAGGCTCAAACTACTGAGAGACCCAAAGGATCACACAGTTTCAGGTAAAAAAAAGAACCCTCTGTGAGATGTGATAATTAATTTGATTAGCATGAATCATGCAAAACATTTGCAGTATTAAAAATAGTTCCTGTGTCATATGCAGCAGGAAATTCAGTGGTCATTTTAAATCTTGCTAGTTGGTGATAACAGAAAGCAGCAGTGCGGAAAAAAGGTCACAACATCTGTTCAAGATATATAAGCTATACAGACATTAAAAACAGAGGGAAAATCTGTTGTGTTATACATATGAGCAGTCTGGTTTGCTGTTACTTTTTATGTAACTATATTATCTGTATGAGAAGTTTCTATAAAATAGGCTTGCGTAGTTGTTCAACATGTACAGAAACAATAATTTTATTCTTTCTCTACTGGAACTGTTCTACAGAGGGGGGTAGCAGAACCATCAGATCCCATTTTTCTGTGATATCTTCACATAGAGACATTTATCACAGGACTTCAGATGTATCCTCTTTTCCCTAATGCTAACACAAATGCCCGTGTAAGTCTGAGTCTGCTTGCAAAGGAGATGAAAGTGGCAAAGGTTAGATTCAGTCACCTCCCGGACTGTGAGCAGGAGCACAGTGTGCTGTTTCCATGTATCAAATTGTAAAAGGCTGCCCCTTACAAGATCTAGCGCAGGTAAGGTCTGTCTGAGCTTTCGGAATTGCACTCTTTCTCACATCTAATACTGATAAGGAACTCAAAGGGGGTTTAATATGCTGTTTGTCTTCTTTCAGAGGTACATGCTGTAAGCGGTTTTGTCGTGGAACCGTCAGACTTTCTTTTAACTCGCTTAAAAAATTCTAATAGTGTGTGTCAAACTCTGTTTCCGTGCAGAAGTAATTACCGACTCCCAGCGCTGGTGTTCCCTTGAGCATTAAGTAGAAAGTGGCACGAACTTACTTGAATTGCTAAATATTGTTTTCACAGGGTTTCTGGCAGTAAAATCTTCATCACTTCCACCCCCAGTATCCACCTCATATTTAGGGTGTTAAATGAATGTTCTGTATATTTTATGAGGTATTTTCTTGCTAGTCGGCGTAACACCCACTGATGATTTCAGGCTACAGAAAGACCCCCCCACCCACCCAGCACAGTCTGAAAGAAGCCACCGGGTCCACTGTCGTGTCAGCCCCCACTGCGCCGGGTCCTCGCAGTCCGTGGCAGCCCCTTGACATCCTAGTGGAGATCTCTGCCCTGCGGGGTGATGAGTAATGCTGTGATCCAAGTTGCTCTCTTACTCAAGAAGGAGTGGAATTACAACCACACAACTGTGTATAGCTCATGATTTAATGTTGCCGAAGGCCTGCTCACTTCTGTAAAGTTCCTTACCCTCGTGCAATGTAAAATGCCTGTTCCAAATTCTCCACTAGCTCTTGTGCTGGCAACCACGGCAACCTACCGTGCATCGGGGTAAATGCTTTGTAAGCGATGACTGGAAAACCAAGGTGTTGATGTTGACTTCTCATTTACTAATGCCCTGCACACATGAAATCAGACAGGATCAAATATTCACTCAGGATCCTGCTAAGTTTTCATAGCCCTCACTGCGATTGCTTGCTGCTGTAGCTGTGCTATATTGTACTTAGATTCTAACTGGAGTAAGAAGCTTGGCTATGTGTCTACAGGCTGCAGTCATACTTCTGGTTTTTAGTCCGGATACACCCTTGGAGACATGCGCAGACATACTTCTATATGATGTACATATAGATTTCCCTACAAATATGCAAAGGCTTAAATGCAAATTGAACAGAAAAGAGCCAGAGGTGGAATAGGGTACCAAGAGAGAGGACCTGAACCAGAAGAAATTCTATTTTTCACTCCTTATACACCACTAAAGTACCATAACGCCTTGACTTTGTACCTACCTTCCTCCCTGCCTCTCAGTGTCTGAAGGATTAAAGTACGCAGAAGCTCTTTAAATGTGCCGTGCTTTGTGCTTAACCTTCAGCCTTCCAAATGGCCTATCCCAGAGCCACACATATGTTTTTTATTCACTTTTTTAAAAATTCCAATTTTGATTAAACATTATCTGCAATCTAATAGCACGTATCCTTGTTTATTAACCAGACAATGACTACTAACCAGGAACAGACTTAGAAATCTATTATACAGCGAAAGTTGCTTAAAATATTGGTAGATTAAACAATATATACTGTTATACCACCACAGCTACCTCACTACAAGATTTTGGGATATTCATCTAGATGCCATGGTTGATTGGTTGCCTGGCTGGTTTCTTTTTCATCTCTTTGTTTCTTCCCTCCCTCCCCTTCTTCTGCTCTCCCTTTCTCCCTCCCCCTCTCTTCCTTATCAACAGTACCAAAACAAGGTGCTGAATCATTTTATTTCGCTTTATACTTCTTGCATAGGCACAGTGTGTATGTGTATGTTAAAAAAAACAACGACCCTCAATAAAGCTCACATGGGGAGTCAGATCTCTCCAAGAGAACAACCAGTCGCTGTGCAGGTGGCGATGGGAGTCTCTGTCGCAGCCATCCTTGCAGCAGCATCTTCAGCTGTATCGGACAAGACTCCCTAAACTTTCGTGTTGCTGGATTCTTACAAGCCAGCTGGCCTGTGGGTCCATTGTTTCTGGTTATCTTACAGTACGTACAAAACATCCTCTGTCTTAGCTATGCACAAAAGCCTGTCCTGTGTGATCATTTCTGCACACAGAACGGTTTCTACTGATGATTTAAATGATTTGCGTGCAGTTTGGTCAGTTCAGCAGCAGGAGCTGCCTGGGGAGATGCCTGAGACTGACAGGTTCTCCTCTCAGGGAATTAATGAACACATCTTAAGTATACAAATAGCGTATCTTAACTGGTGTGTGCGCAGCAGGAGCTACATGGGAAAATCTCCCAAACTGTCCACAATTCCCACTTGGAGAACTCCTGTAACTGTTGATCAGCTGCTTTGCTGGGAAGCTGGCCAGTGGTTCAGCCCATCACCTCATCTCACTGAGGAGTTCCTGGGCCAACCTTGGACATTAATGACTCAGTGTGCTGGGTCAGCCCAGGTACCCAGCTATACCACAGCTGTAACTATAGGGCAAGCTTGAATTTCATCCTAATATCACCATTATAATTTTAATTCCATCTCATCACATACTTACCATAGTGGAGGTTACTGCCTGATTATGGATCCAGAAGTTGTCACATTATGAATATCAATAATAAGAGTAATCCCAAATCATTTAAAATTCAGGCTGTATCACTATGTATTATGTGCACATGCACTCTGTTTATTTGCTTTCTTGATTAATGAAAACTGGCTCTGAGGTACAGATGCCTTTGGTGCCTCTTACATAATCTGGCATAATTTTACACACAAAAACATTTACTGCAAATTTTAGCATGTGAATGAGGTGTTTAATGAGGAAACAGGCCAAAATTGTGATGGAAAGACAATAGTAGCTCTGAATGAAAAATAAATGTATACTTGCTAGCTGGCCTCTCTCTGGAGGTTTCTTGTTTCTTTAACATATGCCCATCATCCAGCTCTTCTTTTCAAGGTATGCAGTATCCCCTCCTCAGGCAATGCTGATAGATGTGAAGGAATTGCCAAGGATTTTCTCTGCAAAGATTGATTAATAATATGCAATTTAAAAAAAAAAAAATTGGCATCATAGTTATGCTGAGGTGCCAAAGCAATGATGGCAGTGATAGTGAATGATAATATAGCAGTATTTAACGCTCCAGAAACTCAGTTTGTTTTCACTGAGAATCCCTTGTTCCTTTTGGATCCATTAGCGTAGCAGCATAAGCACTGTTTTATACTGCCAGCATTTTCTCTTCTGTTTTTTAACACATCATAGTTATATTTGAAAAAGTGAAGAGAGGACATGGCTATTGAAGGTAACGAAAGCATTGGCAATACCTCTGGAAATGTTGTAAAGATAAAAACATTGTGTTATTCCTGATCAGAAAGCTGTTAGGCACAGTGGGTGAAAACCCAACAAGGCAGACACATTTCAGTAGGTCTATAGGTACAACGAGTGCACTCAGTCAAAGGTAATTCTTGCTGCTTTGCCTCACTTAGGCTGAGTAACAAGTAATTCTTCCCTTTCCAAAGGCAGGATATTCAGTGTTTCCAGGAAGCAAAATGTACCTTTGAACAGCCAGACTGTCAGTGTTGTGGAACATCCTCGTCAATTCTGGTGGAAAAACAAAAGGCAGAGAAGCAATTCAGAAAAAGCTGTGAACTTTATAGCAGAGTAAAGAAGAGAATTAGACTGTGGGCAGAAGACTGCGTCCTTAAGCTTCACTTCAGCAGTGATGTCAGTGAAACTGCTAAGAGGATGACAGGGTAGCTGTAATGCTGCACACACATCAGAGATGCCTCATACTTTCCATAAGGATTATTAGTTCCTGCACACAACACTACATTTCCGCAGCATGGCAGCTCATGGGGTACTCATCCCGAGAGAGAGGAAGAGGATTTGAAGAGTTTTCCTGTATCGAGCTCTTACTGCTATAGATAGTCTCTAAATAAATAACCCTATATATTTAGGGTTCTTTCACCTGCAAGTTCAGTAAATTTGGTTCTTACAGCAAAATACTGAAGTGAATATGTGATACTAATCAATTAAAAAAATATGTTAAATATAGTCACAGTCTGTGTAGAACGTGATACAGTAGTCAAAGACAGAGGGTGAGAAGTGTAACCCACCTTTTGTCCTCATACTCTTTTCTTAGAGGATTACTTGTCCTGTTTCTTTGGTTTAATGTTGTGAAGAACTGAGCTAATACTTTGCACAAAAAAAAATACTCTTCTCTAACACTCGCTTCTCACTGGGGAAGGATTTAATCCCTAATTAATGGCCATCATTCCCTCAAACACTCCGTCCTTATCAGAGACGTGACACAGAAGGTTGAAAACCCATAAACAGAAAGGGACAGAGCTGTTACAGCCAGGCAACGTCAGAGATTTTCCGGTGAAGTCATAGGTGGTAAGTGAGGACAGGAATGGAAATAGAGGGAAGGAGAGATGTCTGTTTGTGCCTGAATAGCAGTCTTAGAAAGAACTTAATACCATTTGGTTTTTCTAAATTGAAAAAAAAAAAGACCACAAACAAATTTTTGTATTTGTTAGAAACATTTTGTAGAGATACAGATCATATATTCCATGTTTATGGGCCTTCTTCCTAAATTAACTTAATTTGAAAAGCACTAGTGTGTGTATTTAAAATACTTTCCATTAACCCTTTTTGGCAGCTTGGTTGCTATGCATTTTTCAGTGTATGAACATCTGTTGAAGGGTGTCTAATAAGATCTTAAGCTGAGTAGAGGTAATTGAGAGAACAGTGTGTGTACTGGTTATAAAGGTCCAATTTGCTTTCGTAGCTCTCATGCAGAAAAGGCTGCAGAAACAGGTCACTGTGACACTGAATGCTAGAGTTAAGTCAGGCCCCAGGTTCCCATGGAAAGCCAAGAGGAAAGCTGGCATGTAAGAATGAGATTCACAGAAGCCAAAGCAGAAACCTCTGTTTTGGACATAAGTAATTCAGGTCAGCACTTTCTCGTGAAACTAGAAGATGAAACATTCAGGGATGCGGATCATTGGTGAGACAACTTGTCAAGGACATTAGAAAAAGTTAATAATGCAGAAATGTCAGTTTAAGGTTTCACTGAGCAGGTAAGGCATAAATTATCTTAATGACTCTCAGAGGAAAATGAAGACCCTGTGCTCCCTTCTCTGCATACTGGCTATCAAAAACATGCATAGGTTTAATAATTATGCTAGAACGAGGCAGTTACAAAGGGCAATCAATCAGAGGTTGAAATAGTTAAAATAAATCACCTTTTGGATGTGGCTATTTTCCTCTATTGATTATAAAGGGTGCATGAGGTAACTAACTTAGACTACAATTTTTGTCTTGTAGGGATCTTAAATTAGATGAGATGAACAGATATGGCTTATGGACAAAGGAGCTATAGAACAATCATAAGACTTGTAGAGGACAGGTTGTCTAAAGGACTACTTTGCTCCTTGTCAACAAGAGAAAAAAGCCTATTTGAGTGCTAATTTGCATGTTAGATCAGAAATTGTCTTTTTGTTTTCTATAAAAAAATGTTTTTATTTTGCTGCTTGTTGATGTCTTGGACAGCAGTACTTGTTGGTTTGAGAATATACCATTTTCTCAGGAAAGACTGAAAATTTCCTTCATTTGACAGCTTCTTCTAGTGAGTAGAAAAAAATTATCATATCAGTCTCTTGATACAGAAGTGAAGAATGCAGTGTTTAAAGGAACAAGCTATGCAGGTAAATAAATTACCTTTATCCCTGTCACAAAAAAACCTGCATTTTGAAGGGTTAATTTCAACAAACAGCAAACTGACTAGTAAATTACTATGCACTTAATTCATATGCTGGTTTTCTTTTTCAGTAGTCGAGTTATTGTTATAAATATTCATTTTGTGTGAGACATCAAATGAGTATATCACAAATAAGATGTGACATGCCAAGTCTTAGGAGATTTATGCCTATTCTTGAAAAAAAAGAAGAACAACAAAATCATTTTGTCAACTCCCCCACTTTAAAATGTGGAAAAGTTATTTTTCTATGTTGTTTCCTTCTTTTTTTTTTTTTTTAAATTATTTTACTACCAGCCTAAGCTGGGTACAAGAGAAGTAAGTCAGTTTTTTACTAAAAGACATGACTTCAAACCCAACTTAGATGAGAAATGATTGGATACGGTTACTAACCTCATTCAGCAGTGCCTGATGTCATCAGGGAAGGAGCACGTGCAATGAACTGAAGTTCTCAACGTGTGTCTTTGTGGACAGTTCCTATTTCCAAACATAAAGCTAGCCTGTATCCACAGATGGAATGGTTGTAAGAAATGAACTGTCAAATGGCCACACAATCCTTGCCGGGGACAGTCTGAGCAGCTGCTCTGTGATATCTCTTCTGAGAATAAACCATAAGCTTCTGTCTCTGCTGTTGCCAGCTTAGGATCTTTTCCAAGCAATGAGTCAAAAGGTAATTTGAAGTTTAACAACAGAGGAAATACAATTCCTTCACTTATTTTGGGTAATTTATATGAATATTACAATGGTTTTAATGAATTATACACCAATACCAGATACTGTCTTTCTCTTTGAGAAAAGAAGGAAAGTTCAGAGTTTTTTACAAAGACTTAAATGATTGCAGGCATTACTTGTTTTGGAAAAATGGCATTTTACAATTTATAGTTCCACAAATTCTTCCCTATTAATGACAGATGTCCATGCAACACTGTATCAGTTGATTTCTTTGGGCAGGAGAGTAATTTGGGTGAGATGCTCCTTTGGTTTTCCTTCAGGAGGAGTTTTCCAGTGTGCAGAGGCTTTACTGGGTAGCTGTAAGTGCAGCCATCCCATACCGATGAGGAGCTTATCAACAAGAGGGAGTCAGGCTCTTCACAGTGATACGTAGCAGGAGGATGAGAGGCAGTTTGCATAAGTTAAAACAGGAGAGGTTCATACTAGATATAAAGAAAATCTTTTTCCCCACTGCACTTAGCTGTAACTGTTAAGATGTGTAAATCTAAGGTATTCTGTGACTTGCTTAAAAGTCCTTCCATTTTAGAATGGGAAGGAGAGTGTATGTGGTTAGATACAGGCCTGCTCACTAAATAAAACTGTGTGGGCAAGAACACTATGACAAAGAAGGGAGAGAAAATTCAAAACACACGAAGGGTGTAAATCATGTTTTGACTAATGCAGTCCTGACGACAAGACCGAGACTGAATGGTCTTTCTAGCCTTTGATAAAAGTCTCAGGGTGCTCCAGAGTATAAGTTTGCAGTGAATAAGGTCACTATGTCTGCATTTATGTATATGTTTAAGAAAACAGTGTCACCATTGACATATCTTACCATCAGATAGCATCAGCACTCCACATAGACAGCATGAACTACTGTCCAGTAGGTGATAGGATGGAGAGATGTTTCTGTTTCCTCTTAACCCTGTCCTCCAGTTTACCATCTTCATAAAAAGAATTTATGATAGACAAAGCCATTGTGTTCCCCAAATATCAGCATCATGATTACTGGAAAAATAATGCAAAATGAAGGAGAGGAATGTGTTTCTTGTTTCCTTCTTAGCATAACTGTATGTTGGACAAGTCTACACAACATCCTGGACAAGATTTTTAGCAGGTGTAATAATCATCACTGTTATTTATTGAAGATAGCAAAATTTTCCCAAATTTGTTAAACATAAGAACAGTCTTACTAGGTCAGACATAAGGTTTGTTTGGCCCTTCATCGTGGCTCTGACAGAAGGTATTTAAGAATATAAGGCCAGAATAAAGTGGCTGAACCACTCTGTGAAGCAGCGATTGCTTCTTTGCATTTAATGGGGAACTGCTCTTTTCCTAAAGGCTTTTGTTTATGCCTTATACTATAGCTAGCATATACCTATATATCTTACATATTATAGTAAATCATATCATAATGTACATTAACTCTATTACTGTTTCTTAAATATGAAAGCTGATAGGGATGTGAGAGTTCAAAACTAACATTTTAAACAAAAAAGTTCAGCTGACAGTCAGTGGTATCTGTTGAGCCATTGGTGTCTATCAGTAAACACAGATGAATCTCAGTGTCTACAGGTTTTTTATAGACTTAAAGCTACAGTCTGCCATAGATGATACCTGAGTACTCTTATTCTGATGTGACAGATCATCCAAAAAGAAGAGGCCTGTATCTTGTTTTCAAGTAGATAAGTGCTCCAAGATGCTAATTCATAAAGCACTTTATGATCCTTCAGGATGATAACTAGTGTGCAAATCAGCATGAAGCAGATTTGCAGCTGATATAAATCAATGCTGTGTTATTAAAACAACTGGAATATATCTGAATTTCAGCAGCTCAGGATTTGGCTTCATGTATATTTTATACTTTAATTGCCAATGGCCAAGAAGTGGAATAACTGAGTAGGCTTAATCATGTTTCTAGGAAACAACTTCATTTAAGCTAATTTCGTTAGAAAGCACCAAAACAATTCTGAGCACAACCTTGAAAATGTTGTACCTGTCTAGGCAACCAAGCTCTGATATGGATCATCATGTTATGTATTCCAGAGAATTGCATAGGAGTAATAGTGCAAATAAAAATTTACCCTGGATTTGATTATAGACATTACTTTCCCTGCTGCTTTCCAAGTGCCTGATTTAGCTTGGTTTTGTTTGCTTTGTCATGTTTCCATTCTGTCTGTTCTCCAGACTTCCCAGATTGCTTTATCACAGCTATGATATCTAAATAAATAGCTTGCATTTCTTCATGGGACTTTTAAGTCTGAACTCTCCAAAGAGAAGTCATGGTTGTTTTTTCTACAGCTGACGATTCTGTTTCATACAGACAATGGAACATGGTGTAAAATTGTTCCGACAGATAAGGGCCTACCAGCACTCTAGCATATGTCTGGTCTAGATAAGGGTGGAGGAGAAATGGGGAGATAATGTCTAGTAAATGAATACAAGAGGAAGGTATGCTCTGTCTCTGTGCACAGCCAAATAGAGTTGGAAGAGTATTGTTTGATTTGATTGATATGCTCTCATTGCTATAGCATGGTATGTTGGCACATTGCAAAATCTTTCATGCCTAATGTCTCATTTATTCTTTATCCTGATGCATTTTTCTAATTGCTAGCATTGGACCTTGACCAAAAAAGGTCACTTTTGTGCTTCCTTGCTATGATTCAGCCTTCTGGTTTTTAATTTTGTTTTTGAAGTATTGTTAGAAAGTGACAAAACTCGTATTTGGGCTTGTGTTTTTTCCTCCCATGGTGGTATGTCTGTGCATTGGCTCATGGATCAGAAACGAAACACTTAATCTTTGTTTTGAGGTTTAAAGATATCTTCAATTTCAAACTACTCGAGACATGTGTGGTAGCCTTCATCTGCATTTTGCAGTTCAAGCCCATTTCAATTTTTCCTATTTTACTTCAGTGTAGTTTCAACTTCAAAGCACATAATATCCAAAGCTGGTAAACAACCACGGTTTTCCAGAAACAGAATAAATAGTGATTTTCAGCTACCATCTTGAAGGGCATGCTCTTAGGATCTTAGAAATCCAAATCAGTAGTGTTTTTTTAATATCCTTCTGAAAAATTCAGTCACCTAAAAGTCTATTAAAAATTCATGTAGTTCTGTATCTAACTGTGACAAGAGTCAGATTGCTGCTGATGTTCATACTTAGAGTTTCTAATGCCGAGTCACACAAACTCATGTGTGATTACTGAAAATCTGTTGCACATTCTAATCGCTTCCTTACTTTCTTTGCTCATCTAATTAGACACACAATGGTTTCATACTTTGAAAAATTAACCCAGAGAAAATATTTGTTTGAGTTAGCACATGAACAATGTTTGCACAGAGCTTCTGGGTCACATGCCTGCATTCTCATGCCAGTATTGAAGTTGTTGCTATTGTATGGGACTTACCTAATAATTAAACAATATCAGTCCCTGCCAGAATTCTATTTACTTTTAGAAGAGAAAAACGTTCTTGAAAACTTAATTTGCACCTTTGTGTAAAGGCAGGACCACCAACACCAGCAAAAGCCTGGTGTGCCTTGAATTACTCAGTTTTTCTCTGTCCTTTTTTTCTTTTTTTTTAACCTGTAACTTATGTAAGGGGTTATTGACATTTGTTTGGAAAGGCAAGACTAATCATTGTTTAGATGCTGAAAGAGTTCCAGGAAATCTAAGCTGTTTATACTCTAATGGCTGTAATGGAGCTGTTCAGCAAAGTAGTAAAAAGATGATAAGATTTCATGAGCTTCCCTGTGACCAGAGAAACAGCAACGGATTGGCAGCAATCTGACCTTTATTATATCCATAATGGACAGAAAAGACCAAATTGTAATTGCAGAGCTCAGGTTATGGTCAGCCTACTCCAACAAAATACATTATAGTCTTTCTGCTGTGTTGCTGCTGTGACACAACAAAGTGTACAAGGGTATACGATTTCATAATGGTCTGAGATACATTGAGCTGCACAAGTTCAGAACAAATAAGGCTGATTGGACACAAAATACCTAATGGTAGAATTAAGGAAAAGAGAATGATGAATTTTTGAAACACTTTTGCAGTGATGCTTGCCAGGACACCAGTGACAGAATTTATTAGTGTCAAGTTGTTGGTCACTACTCAAATATACATTTTTTTATATGTATATATGTAATGTATATGCATCACTGGAACAGTCTGTGATGTCTGGAAGGATATGAAATGACAAGTGAAATGTCCTTTTGAAAGTCAAAAAGTAGGTTAATTGCTAAAAAGCAGAAAAGATACTGGCCATTCAATTTTATTAATATCTTTCTCCTAAGTATGGATTTCTCTCAAAAGTAACTCTTCATTTGTTAGAGACTTGAAATCTTCTTTAGAATAGACTAGACTAAACTAGACTAGAGTAGAATAGAATAGAATATTTCAGTTGGAAGGGACCTAGAATGAATTCAGAGCTGACCAAAAGTTAAAGCATGTTATTAAGGTCATTGTCCAAATGCCTCTTAAACACTGACAGGCTTGGGGCATCAGCCACCTCTCTAGGAAGCCTGTTCCAGTGTTTGACCACCCTCCCAGTAAAGAAATGTTTCCTCATGTCCAGTCTGAACCTCCCCTGGCGCAGCTGTGAACCGTTCCCACGACTCCTATCACTGGATACCAGGGAGAGGAGCTCAGCACCTCCCTCTCCGCTGCCCCTCCTCAGGAAGCTGTCGAGAGCAATGAGGTTGCCCTTCAGCCTCCTTTTCTCCAACCTTGACAAACCCGAAGTCCTCAGCTGCTCCTCACAGGACATTCCTTCCAGCCCTGTCACCAGCTTTGTTGCCCTCCTCTGGATGCATTCAAAGACCTTCACATCCTTCTGAAATTGTGGGGCCCAGAACTGCACACAGTACTCAAGGTGAGGCCGCACCAATGCTGAATACAGTGGGATAATCCCCTCTTTTGACCAGCTGGCTATGCCGCATTTGATGGCCCCCAGGATGGGGTTTGCCCTCTTGGCTGCCAGGGCACACCACTGACTCATGTTGAGCCTGCTGTCAACTGCCACCTCCGGATCCCTTTCTGCAGGGCTGCTCTCCAGCCACCCCTCTCCCAATTCACACTTGTGCCCAGTGTTACTCTGTCCTAGGAACAGGATCCGGCATTTGGACTTGTTAAATTTCATCCCATTGCTCATAGCCCAATGCTGCAATCTGTCTAGCTCCCTCTGCAAGGCCTCTTGTTCCTCAAGAGAGTCAACATCACCTCCCAGTTTGGTATCATCAGCAGACTTGCTAATGGTGCGTTCAACTCCTGCATCCAGATCGTTGATAAATATATTGAACAGGACTAGCCCTAGTATTGAACCCTGAGCAACACCACTGGTGACCAGTCACCAGCCAGATGTAGCCCCATTCACTACAACACTTTGAGCTCTGCCCTTCAGCCACTTCTTCACCCAGCACACCGTGAACCCGCTAATCCCACAGCTGGACAACTTGTCCAGAAGGATGCTGTGAGGGACAGTATCAAAAGCCTTACTAAAATCCAGAAAAACTACATCCCCCACCTTCCCTTCATCCACTAGGCAGGTGACCTAAAGCTTCTAAGTTTGTATTTTCAACTGTGTTAATCAGTGGCTCAAAAGCTGACTGTAATGATTTAGTATCCATATTTGTTTATCAAAGTATAAAACCAATTTAGTTGCATGATCTGTCTTGCTGACATTATGTATGCAGTAGGAGCATGCTTGCTAAGGGACAACCACAGGTGGATGTGTGAGTGCATTAGTTTAGCATTAGGTTTTTTAGGTTTTGGGTTGTGAGGGTTTGGGGGGGCTTTTTTTTTTTTTTTGCTTAGCATGCTGCATCTTAAGGCTTTAGTTA
The DNA here is from genome assembly GCF_947461875.1 of Haliaeetus albicilla. Lineage (NCBI taxonomy): Eukaryota > Metazoa > Chordata > Aves > Accipitriformes > Accipitridae > Haliaeetus > Haliaeetus albicilla. Next base: position 10,686,110 of record NC_091496.1, read on the forward strand.
AGATTAGATAGAAGAGTAGGATCACAGCCTTGGGAGATCAGTAAAAACAGTTGCAATTAATTAGCAGTCTTCTAGCTTTGAAGCATCCTAAAAAGGATTGGATCTTAAATGTGTAAAATTCCCTTTGAAGAGATGTTTTCCTGAAGAGATTTTCCATAGAAATCAATACTCAAGAGTTCAGAAAGGTGCCCTCTCTCATTCAAAGTACAGTGATTCGCTTTCTGACAGTTAACTGGTCCTGTGTCTTCTAAAGAAGAAAACAGCAGTTCATTAATCTGAAAATCTAAAGTTGAAAGATGAATGTCTGGTTATATCAAAATAGTCTGAGAGATGGAAATTAAGACTCAAAAATTAAAAAAAAATCTGAGAAAGATCTGAGAAAGCATATGATTGATGATATTTTTAAACTATCTTCATTCAAGGTGGTAAATTGGTCAATGTCATTGCAAACAGAAGTAGTAAACTCAATATTTTCAATAGATACAGTAAAACCAGGTCTGAAATCCCATCTTCACATGAGAAAATACAGCAACATCCAAGTAATATTTCTTTGTCAGCCAGAACAGAGCACTTAGAGCTCATTGGGCAAAAAGTAACTCATTCTGACTGCCAGGAATTGAATGTGTTGTTACTTAAGTTGAAATATTTATTCTAGTAATGTTTTTGCAACATAGTAATAATGGAATACAATTTTCTAATTTAGTGCAAACAGATCAAATTAAATGAAATACCCCCTGCTTTGTCCAGCAACAAGAACATGTGCTAACACGCACTCACACATCCACCTGTGGTTGTCCCTTAGCAAGCATGCTCCTACTGCATACTTAATGTCAGTCACACATTTGACTCTAAAATCTGCAAACGTAAAATCACAAGCCTTTTCAAAGAGTCTGGGAATAAAAATCTTTATATATTAGCATGGAAAATAATTGATTTTATTAGCAGTAATATGGACGAACACCTTAGTTTTGCAAAATCAGAACCAATATGTCATTCATAATTTTCAGAGTTATCTAGCATAGGTATCCATAGAATTGCCTCTGAAATCAAGTGTCTTATACACTCAGTTATATGGCAAAACACCTCTTTGCCATTCTGTTACAATTAAGCTATCAGAGGTAGAGATACTAGTATAGTGTATCATGAGAAAACTCTGACCCTGTAGAGTTACTCCCCTATGTGATGAAAAGCATCCAGTCCTACTGATACGTTGAAAAGTCCATATGTTGACTGTGTGGGTTGGGAGTAAGTTACTGTGTGCTTGTTTGTGTGTGTTGTGTACTAAGAATAGTTGTTCATTGGATTTGCTGAACTTAATAGTTCCCCGTTGTGAGCCTCAGATCTGTAACATTTTAATGAGTCTTTCAATAGTGTTTGATCAGAAGTCCTCTGGTAAATGTGCAGAGCAGCCCACATGAATTTTTAAGTCTTAAAGATGGACTAATGTTTAAATGCTTTTATAGGGGTATGCATTTGCTTTATGCAATGAGGTGGTTTTTGTTTTTTTTTAAAGACTGTATTTTTCAACTTTTGTAAAGGACATTTAGACCCATCCTTAGAATGGTGGGTTTGCTTTCCTTATCGAGTCAGGAAAAATAAACTTTACTAGTGCTAAATTTCATATTTGCACTGAAATAAGGTAATTAATTTAAAATAACTATGCAGTTTGTTCCAATTACACTGAAAGATTACTCTCCTCAACAAAAATAATCTTAGAATTTCCCATAGCAAAGTCCCAGAGTGCCGATACAGCTATTGTTTAAAACACAGCATCCTTTCTGTATACCAAATCATTTGTGTTAGAAACCAGCCAAGAAGCAATATGTTTAGCTAATCAGTTATCATCCATAGCAAGTTTATAATTAAAGGAATATTAACTACCATGATGGATTTATCTTGTAGCAGAAATTTAACTATATTGCCCATGCCTGTAATTAGCTTGGGTATCTAAGTGGTATTTTGCGTTTATTATATGGGTCCCTTTACTTTTTCTAGAGGGGCCCCCTCAAGCTGAAATATTTATACTTTTCCAATTCCTAATTTGCTGTTAAAAGAGGAAGAGACAACTGTTCACTTGTCATGTCCAAAAAAAGGCTTAAAAAGATTAACATTCTTTTGCATTACATTTGCATTACTTTACATTCCCAGGTGTAAAGTCTTACAAGAAGCTGACTTTCTTAAAGATGTTGCTCAGGTCTTCAAATTACAAAGAAGAAGACAAACATGCAGAGAAGAGCCAAAGTGGCTAAAATTTTCAGCAAAAAATTCAAGGAACTTACTAGCAAATTTCATGCTATCATCTGAGTATTCACAGCTCCTGCTGACGGTACTTAGACATGCCTGCACAGCGTTTCATAGTGGGTTTTTGAACTGGCAAAGTTGCACAGGACAAAAAAAAAGTAAACTTGGGAGGACATACTTGCCATATCAAACCTCTGTACAGTTGTAACTTACAGAGTTATTGTTCATGTTGTCATAGGGTTGAGTTTATATATTCCCTGAATCTCTTATCTGTTCTGAAAGTATCAAGACTAAATATCGCCCAATAAGTAAAACAAAAATACAGACTCTGGAATGGGTTTATATGACAGATCTGAACTTTATCTCAAACTTGGATATAAATATAATCTACAGGTGAATTATGTTCAATGTATGCGTACAAAACTCCTACCTGTACTCCCAGTAGTACTATACCAAAATCAATTTCTCCTGTTACGCACTGTGGTCGATAAACAGTACAAGAACTGGCCTGCAAAGAGTCTTCATCATCCTTTGTTAAAAACTCAAGGTCTATCATACCATTTGTCATACACTAGCCCTCACCCATGTCATGACTTATTCCCACAATACCCCTGAAACTCATCCTTGGCCAACAGCCCACACTGAAATCATTCACTAAAAGTTCTGTATACTGATAGCACATTACCAGTGGTCACCCCGTCACTGAATCATAGAATCATAGAATGGTTTGGGTTGGAAGGGACCTTAAGGTCATCTAGTTCCAGCCTCCCTGCCATGGGCAGGGACACCTTCCACCAGACCAGGTTGCTCAAAGCCCCATCCAACCTGGCCTTGAACACAGCCAGGGATGGGGCATCCACAACTTCTCTGGGCAACCTGTGCCAGTGTACCACCACCCTCATCATAAAACATTTCTTCCTTATGTCTGAACTAAACCTAGCAGCTAAACTAGGATAGAAAAACTAGTGGAAACTTTTTTGGCCAGAAACTCAATGTGGCTATCTTGCTTTTTAAACAAACTCAGGGCTGACTTAACAAACACTAATAGCATTATGAGGAAAACCTTAATCTAAAAAGATAAAGCTTTGCAAAGAGATTGTGTGGTGAGCTTCCTATAACTGATTAATCTAATCACTCAGCAGATTCAGCTTATTAAATTAATAAATTGAAAATTAATTATTTAGCCATTACAATAAAGGTGGGAAAATCAGCCTTTACATTCTCAGATCAAAGTGTGAATTATCTCATACGAAGTTTTCTTTTTCTTCAAAGACAAAATTTGTTTTTCTTGTGTGGGAAAAAAGACTTTTTTTTGAAAAAAGTAAGATACCATGAAAAATTGGTAATGCATAAGATTATCTTTATGAGACTATTTTTTAAGCTTTTATTTTCACTCTCATTGTTCTGTACATGAGGGAGATTAGTGATCTGCTTCTCTCCACCTAAAATAATTGGAATGATCAAAATGTTTTCATCTTTGTAATTTTTAATAAAGGGAGAAAATATGTTATATTTGATGAAGCTTTACACAGACTGATCGTAGGCTTTTTTTCCATTTTGATAATTTGTACATCCTTTGATGTAAAAGATGTCAATTAAAAGCAAATATTTAAGAAAAATAATAGCATCTGCCAAATATAGGTTCATGTAAATGTACATGCTTTGCTGCTGGAGCTCAATGATCTCTGTCTGTCTCCATATTTATGTGATTCTAAAAGCTCAGCTGCTATAATTTTTCAGCTAAATTGCATGCATGTTTTAGGCATATGATAAAGCTCTCCTTTGAATCCACACTTCACATGGATTTCTAGCAATATAATGCAATTTAATTAATACTGCAAATTATGGTTTGCTTGAAATAGGTTTGCCATGCAAATAGTCCCTTTGCAGTACAGTAAGACTGTCAGAAGAAGGTAGGATTGGCTTCAGTGTAATTTTTAATGAATCAGTTATTTGTGTTATGTCACTCATACAGTAGTTACTTAAGATCTTTTCCTTTACTTCTACCCAAAGTTAAGTCTTTGGGAAAGTGAGAGATGGGACTGCAGTTAACCTTAATCTTCCAATCATAGCCAGAAGTTATTGGTAACATCCTTCAGTAACCTCCAATGAGTTGTTCTCTTCCTTTCTTTCCAGTGAATTATTCATTGCTTCATCTCTGTTTAAAGTTTTCTCTTTCTTTTGATAACAGGCAATGGACTGGGAATCCGAGTTGTAGGTGGGAAAGAAATTCCAGGAAGCAGTGGGGAAATTGGAGCTTACATTGCCAAGATCTTGCCTGGGGGCAATGCAGAGCAGACGGGGAAGCTGATAGAAGGTAAGATAAACGCAGTATCAAAAAGTGGAACCACAGGAGCATTGAGAGTTTGGTAGAATTATTTGTAATAAAGATTTTCCCTTGCACAACAGGTGTAATCTTGTGCAAGGAGTAAGGGGCATCTGAGAGCCCCTCTAAACCTCCATGAGTCTTAAAGCAGAAAAGGACTGATAGAAGGTCATTTTATGACTTCTGTAGCCAAAGAGAATTGCCATGATGAGCAGTATTATGGCATGTCTTCAGTAATATGTGCCAATATGCTGTCTGCACCGGGGGTAAGATAATATGGCTAGAGTCCCACTGTATATCATGGACATAGATCATCAACATATATCATGGACGTGCTGTTTTGAAGATCTTTAATCTGGCTTGATCATGTAGATATCCATGTTTGGGATTACTTACATTTCTTAGTTGCACAGGTAAAATAGATCAGAGATCCAGTTCTATCTCAGTGACGTGCACTTAACTTTTTTTGAAATTCCCTAAAGTGAGACTTGACTGAATTTTCTGACCTAACTTTAGTTTTCCAGTTTAAGATTGTCATCCAGCCTGCCTCAACAGGCAACAGAGAAAAAGACGCATCTACAGAAGGGCAATTATTTCATCCACCATAGACCTCTGTTTCAAGAACAGGGAGTGTCTTCCTCATTTAATTGACTTTAAGAAGACTGCATTAGACTACACATCATCATTTAGGCAACTAAAGCTAGGTGAAATGAATTTGACTTAGTTATCATTAAATTTTCTAGGATAATTACAAATGTGATAATTCTGTCTAATAACGATTTATTTCTATCCCTGATCACATAAATGCTCCCTTCTCTGTATAACTATTTTATAGTTCCTTTTTTCATGTGAATATCTGTATGCACCTGGAATGTCAGTTTATCCATGGACAAATATATAATATATTTGTTTCTAATTCATTCAAATCAAAAAATTATTTTTATTTCTTTAATAAAGGCAGATATCCATGGGGAAAAAAATAACAAAAGAAAGAAGTGGGAAGAATAGTTCTCCCAGGCAGACTTCAATTCACATAAGTTTTCTGAGTAGTAAACATGCAACGAAAGTCATGATTAAATCAAAAGTACTTTGCAGATAGAAAAGCTGAGTAAATTGATTAAAGAATGTATTCACAAAGAATAGCTTAAATATGTTGTGGGCATTACAAAACAGTGTCACCTGCATTCACCCTGTTGCTTTTTACATCCTTGGTGGTTTCTTTGCCAGTATTTTAACGATATACATAAAAAAGGTGCATGTACACCAATGTCAGTGAAATGATGTATCAACAAAAATATCCTCCTTTTTTCTCTATAGAGTTGATTCTGCCATTCATATTTAATGGGTAGCATCTCACTCATCAGTTGATAGAATAGTATTATTTATTGCACATGAATGATGAAAGAATTTACCTTAATTTAGTATGCTTTGAAGTGAGTATTTGTTTTGGCTCCCTCCTTACAAAAGACTAGGTCTTTCATAACTGTGCTAGATCATGCATGTGTTTTTTCAGTACCAAGCAGGTAAAGAGGAGAATGTGGTTATTCAACATTTCCCTGAGACTGAACATTTCAAGAAAGAGGATGAGCAGTTCCTGCTTGGAATTATCTCTGGTCTTTTGGTTTCTCTTGTCAGGAACTTCTCTGGAAATTGAGGTTTAAAGAAGTTCTTCGCTCACCATATACGTATATTTTAGCAGTGATCAAGATTGGATTTACAATAACTACAGGAGAAGTTCAGACATGGCAGTTGCTCTTCTGTCTGTTCACATAATGTATTTTGAAGGTTTATTCATATTTTATAGAAAGGTGAACAGGACAGTAAAATATTTATTCCTTTGTTTCATTCTCCGATCATGTGATCAGTCATGTTTCTGATCTGACCTTTATAAAAGTATCCTAGACTTGGTTGTGTTCGTGTAAATCAACTCCATCAAAATCACTATACTTAATCTGTAGAATTTGTCCACACAATGTCCCAGAATATGTTTTACTATTGATGTGTTAAATGTTCTGTCAGAGAGAAAAAATGCTTTCTGCAGAATGTACCATTACTATAGCATACAAGACAAACATTTCCCCTTACTGTCATTTACCATTTAAATCTTGCTTTTATATCTAGTTTACTTTTTATGTTATTTTAGATCCTATCATAGATCAACAAAGAATATTTGGCTACGTCACTGTTAGTTTTGTTTGTTTGCTTTAGTGGAAATATGGCTGATTGCACATTTAACCTGTACCCTTCAGAAGTGCTAAAATCCATTGAGGTCTTCAAACATTCTCATATTGATCTGTGTAAGTCCAGCCAAACTGCTAATGTTACCAATATTGCTGATATTGTTGTGTCTGAAAATAGAGGCTAGTCTCCATTTTTTTTTTCAAGTTATTTGCTCTTTCACATCACATACAGAAAACTTTATATGTCGTTATCTGTAAATGACAATTACGTATTAGTAATTCATATAGTAATCACGAGCCACTTTTTCTGCTGAAATGCTGTGTGACTTCAAGTTAGAGTATATACCTAGTCATCAAGTAAATGTATACTAATAGCTAATAGCTTGACTCATTAGCCTTTCTAAGAACATGATTCACTGCAAAATATCCCATCAACCTAATTAATTCCTCTAATTCTAAAACCAGAAAACACTGGGTCAGGTCTCAAAATCCTATCAAGTAGCATAAGGAGCAAGGATAGATTTACTGTGGTTATGAAGGAAGCCAAAGTCCTACCTGCTGTCTGCATGACTGCATCTATGAAGAAATGACACACTTTAAAATACAGATAGCATTCCTTTCCTTAGGGAATAGCAATCCATAAAATCTTAGCCTATTTAAATAGCTTTGGAGGAGTCTTAGTGCTGAAAAATTTATTTATAGTTCTGACTGGCAAATACCAGTCTTTTGATTCTCTCACCTTGAATTGCTTTCAGATGTCAAAAATATCTCTGATTCATCATTCATCGGCATTACAAAAACTGGAGGTGGAAGACTCATTCCACTGAGCTCATCAAGTGCAGGGACTGTGTCAATTTGATAGATGTGTCTGTGCTCCCTCTCATGTTGACAGAAACAGTTCAGTTATATTCCACCTGGTAAATCTACTGGGTGAATGGCATTTCTGCCAGCATTTCTCAGAAACAGAAGAACCTAGAGTAAAGTGCAGAAATAAAATATTAATGTGTGTTACCAACTGTTACAAATTTGCTGGATGCCCTCAGCATTCAAGTTTTCTTATTGGACCATTTCAACAGGCTGACTGGAGAGCTTGGGAACTGGTGAACCGTGGGTGTCTTTGTTCCAAGTTTTCAATCAGCAAGGCATACTGTGTTGCAATGTTTAAGCCAGCTGACATTCACCAAGATGAAGAGATTCCCGGACTTTCCAGTCAATTCTGGGGAATTTGTATGGTCTAAAAGCTAATGGTGAACTTGATTTGTGGTGATCTCACTGCCTTTGCTGACACTCCACTCAACAGCAACCATGACACTGATCAGATTTTTGTTAACTTGTCCGAGGCTTTATGGGTGCATGTTTATTTTTAATGTGTATGCCTCGTTTAAATAATATCTTCCCAAACTTAAAAATAGGAAAATCATATACAGTGAAGACAAAAACTCTTATTATTAAAAAATACTGAAATAGCACTCCCAGCTTCTATTTTATAGCAAATATAACAATGTAACATTTCTAGCATAACGTGGAAGGATGCCACCTACCTTATGAGTCACAGACCTTCACTGTAGAATTTTAGTATATAAACAGTCTGTGCTAGCAGAGAGACATGCTATTCAATTCAATTCAGTTGAATTTTGCATTTTATAATTTAATAAAAATATTCATCATACAGGGGTATTTTAAGCTTCCCCACCCTGAAGCTGGTCCAATAATATTATAAGAAAAACTATCTGATGTACATACAGACAAGGAAAGATAGTGCCACCCTGTTAAAGCTGTTAAGTAGGTCAGAGGAGAGAAAATGCACTCCTGTTTGAGAGTTCTGTGGTAGTTAATGGTGCCCTGCCCCTCAGTCCGATCCTTAGGCACTTGTTTTGATCTAGGTTAATAACGACTCCCCTTAGGATGCAACAAACATTGCTCCTCAAAACACTACGAAGGTCCTCTAAGAAGAGCCACCTGCAGCCTGATGGCAGAGCCAAGAGTAGGTAAAAGCACATCCAGTGTCCTCCGTATCAAAGTCTGAGGATTGACGATGAGTTCTTAGGTGTACTCAGTATCTTATAGACTTAGACTCAACTGCTAACATGCAGATGGTCAGTTTTCCAAATTGTTTGGTTGCCTTTAATTGTGCTGGAAGTTCCCCAGGCCACATGGCCAGTTCCCCTCAGGAGAGTATTTTGAATGAGTGGGTCTTTATTGGGAATGTCAGAGCTCTCTTTCATCTTTAGAAAACTGCAATCTCAGAACTTCAAGAAGCCTTCAGGAAATAAAACTGAAGTCTCCCCATTCCTCTTTTCCCTGTTTATTCACACTTCTTTTTCTTCTTCTATGGAAAGTCTTACATGTTCTTATTTATTCAAGTGTCAATATTTCCTTTTGTAAGAAGACCTTTGGTGCACAGCTCTCTCTCTAATGCCCTAATATGAGGCCAAATACACATTAGAACCATTCCTCAGATTGAAACTAAGAGCCTTCTCTTGGGAGAACAGTGGGACATGCAACTGGATTATTGACCAGTCTGTGAAAGGATTATTAAGAATGTGTTAAGAACAATTTTTCTGCAGTTTGTCTGAAGCACTTTTGGTCTAGTTTGGATAGCACCGAGTGCTGAATAACAAGACCAGACCCAGTTTCAGAAGGTCTTTTGCAAAGGCAATAGCATGTGTAATGGCTTTCCGTCTTATCAAAACTATCTATTGTCATATCATAGACATGCTTTCAATATTGCTTGGAAAACACAATGTGGCTGGAATGGTCATGGGCACCTAAATAGTTGGAAAGCCAGAACAGAAGCAGTAAGTCACTATCCTTCCCCCTACTCCTCTTGCTACACTTCTCTCTTATCCCTGAGTTATAGATTCGCTCAAGTGTAATGCTGACTGGTGGGAAGTGCAAAAGGCACCAGATCTTCCTTAAAAGACGGTAGTGAGTGCTGCTTGCTGTTTAGCCAGCTAAAATTAGAAACATTGATCAGGTCATCACAGTGAAAAGAGATTTTCCAGTCCCCATGAAGCTGGGGATAGTGAAGAGCCAGCATCCCTTCTTGAGTCCCTCAGATAATTACACTTCTGGCAGAAAGTAGATAGCATGATGAAGCTGGAAAATGATGAAAAGAAATTAAAAGGAACACAAGAAGGGAAGGAAAAATTCTCAAAAAATTTTGGACCAGGTCTTAAATGAACAGAAATAGTCTTCCCCTCCTGCACTTCCATTTTGCAGTTTGACTGCTTTATTACTGCATTGAAAAAAACCAAAGAAATAAGTTGACCCTGTTCTCTGAGCATTAGACTTAGTGATTTATTGTGCTGTCCATGCTTATTCTGTGGGGTTAGAGGAGAAGAGATCTTGCTCTCAATATATCCCCTGGGCTACAGGCTCAGGTTTATCTGTCCCAGCAGAAAATGACTTTATCAAAGGAAGTGTGCACAAAATAACAGGCAATGCCATAGCATGGTTGAAAGCTTTGCCCTAAAGCTCTTTAGAAAGGACTTACTCTAAACAAACCTCTAAATGCCCCCTATCAGCTGTAAATCTTCACTTGTGTAGTTGTGCTGCTCTCGTCCATGTATTGTGCTCTGCCTTGTACTTCATTCAAATAAGTAATAATAAATGTGCAGTGTTATTCTTGCGAAGTGTGGCAGTGGGCATTCAGCATATAAGAAAATGCCTTTTAAATATTTTGAAATTAATTTTTTTTACAAGGAAAGTCTATTATAAAAATTAAGTTAGTAGAAAGGACACCACAACAAAGTGTATCTCCTGCATGTTACAATTAACCTTCTATCTGTTCCAGTAAAGAAAGGAAGGAAGGAAGAAAGCTTTCTCACACTGGTTTAGCCATTTCATATGCAGTCCTACTGAGAGCGGGCTCAATTCTGTTCTTTATATGGTAGGAATTGAGTTGTGCTGAGAATTTAGTTTGGCCATTTGCTAAGGTACGAGAAGGAAATCAGAATCACCAGAAGGAATGAGAATTGTTTCAGCACCTGTGTGGGGCTTCCAGAAGAAAATGGGAGAAGAAAAGACTTGCAGTATGAACAACTGACATACATAGAAGTTTGAGAGCTGGTTGCTGTAACACTGTCCACAACTTTATTTACTGAATCTGTTTTGTGGCCGTTGAAACACACTTAGTAAATAATACTTTTCCATGCTTCACAATATAGGGCATCTAGCTTATGGAGATTTAATTTAATCTTATGGTGGTAGAATGATACAACTGGGATTTTGCAAGAATACTTCATTAGAAAACTTCTTGTATACCTAAAATATCTGTTTCAGTGAGATAAAACAGGTAATATGAGTTTATAATGTTTCTGCCCAGCACTGTAATTGCTCTAGCTTAAATTTCCCTGCAATAAAAATCAACACTGAAAATAGCTATTAGAGAGTAACTTGGATCTAGGAAGTAGTTGAGCAGCTGTATAAACTGAGCTTTCAGGATCTTTTTATGTAATCTAAAGCAGAAGATAAGAGAAAACTTATGGGGCACTTATAAATTTTTTAAAGCTATGAGAAAGAAGCATTAAATTAATACATATTAGGACCAGTAAAGATCTGGCATCTTGCATAACACAAGTTACAGATTTTTCACTCCTGCATTTAGCCTTGTTATGTGCCACATAAACTAGTACAGATTATACCTTCTTGATGACCAAGAACTCTGAAAATACCTTGAACAACTAATTATTGCTGAAAATCAATTTTGCTGGAAAAGCCCTGTCATACAAATTGTACTGGCAAGTTGGATTCTGAATAACAAATAAATAATTCCATCAAAATATCTCTTTAGGGAGTTTCTCTTTAGTCTTATATAGGTAAGTCTAATTTGTAGAGACAAGAAAAATAACCTGGATGCTTCAAGCAGAGGGTAAAGGCAGACATAGTCACCAGACGTTCCAGAGGTAATGAAGTGGAGCACAATCACAAAGGTCAGGATAAAAGCATTCATCAGATGGTTTATAATACAAGTTGTGGAAGATCACTGGTAAAAATGTTATCACTGTTATAACTAGCTTTCGACAACATTCCACTGAGAACATAGTAGAAAGCACTACTAGCTATTGTAAAGTACTTATGTGGAGCTATATAACTAGTAATTATCAGACATGCTGCTCTCCTCTGGGTTCGTACACATCGTGGGTGCTTTGATTTTCTGCCTCTGACATTGGCAGATGTCACCCATCCATGTGGTCCCAGTGTTCCCCTTCCTACTCTTTTTGGATAGTTCTTGCTATATTCTGACACTGTGAGTACTACTGAGGTTCTTTTGTCTCCACAAAAGAGTTTTAATTCCTTCTTTCATTACATTTAATATGATCTGTCCATTCTTACATCAGAGACATGGTTGCAGGCCAGACAGCCACTATATTACAGTATAACACTGTGTTAAAATCAAATGGATGCATATTTGTAAGAAGATGCAGTTGTATTTCCTATTTCAGTATTCCCAATACACACTGGCAGAGGTGACAAGGGGGAGGCTGTGACTTTTCTGATTTGGCCAATGCTGGAGAGAAAAATACAGAGTGCAGAGCCAGGTCTGTGGGCAGAGAGGTGAATCTCAGCTGGAGCGATGGGTTTAGTTACCAGGCCCAAGATGGTCAGGGATAAAGCTACAGCTTTAGTCAAACAAAGGCAGTCTGCCTGGCCCTGTAAGAGATAGACTAGGAGATACATTCTCTAGATCACGTTATACCTGATACACAGGCAAATAACAAAAGCAGGGAGACACATAGAAACTGTGTCTGCCCCTTTGCATAGCAACTGCTTGCTGTGGGTGCTAAAAGGGAGTTGAATTTCAACTTGGAGCATCAGAAATATGTGCCTGTGTTGCTCTGTTCTTGTCTTCTGTTTTCAAGGACAGGCTTCTGTGTAGCAGATTTACAAAGAAACCAGACAAATGTAAATCCTCTGGTACTTAACCTGGGGTCAATTTGTCTTACCAGTGGAAGTCATCAAAAGCACCCTCCTGTCTCCATTGACTGTATATGTAACTTAGGTATTTCTTTTAGGTAAACTGGCTCACTAACAACCTAAAATTTAGATGCTAAGTGCCTACATTAGGCATGCTGGAGCACATCTCATAAAACAAAACCAAGAATTTTTTTGTTTGTTGTTTTTAAGGAACAATATATATTTGGGCTCACATACATGGGCATTCCAAGACAAAAAAAATCTTATTTCAGCATGAAAAAGTCTTTTTTTATAACCACTGAATTGTGCTGTTTGATAGTGAACTGGGAAGCTAAAAATACTGTAATCCCATATCCTGTTGTGCAGATTATTGTGGGCTGAAACCAGCAGACTAACAGTTTGATGTGATTTTAGTGTGAAAAAAATCCAGTGAAATCAAAGTAAGGGTCATCTTGAAGTACAGGTTAAATATAGCTATGTCCTTATGGACAATTTCCCTTACTCTTGGATTCCAGAAAGTGCGTTAAAACATTTTGCATCTACACATAGCAATTTTAACCTTCAATCCCATTCCTGAAATCTGGATCTCCGGGAATATTAGGCCAGCCTTGCCACCCCACGGAGTGCTATATTCATGTAAAACATAGCAAAGATTCAAGGCCCAAGGTGAATTGTGCCCAATCAGGGTTTGTTCTGCTGCAAGTCAGGTGAACAAATAGCCACTGTCACTGAATATCTCAGAGGCAGTGTCTTAGCTGTCTGCAGGACACACTTTCCAGAAGTAAAGAGGCTTACAAAAAGCACATTTTCTAGGTACTGCAGCAAGCAGACTTTCTTTAATTGCTTGTTATTTCAAAGTATTTTCTAGATAGGTGTATGTACATTTGATTCTTCCAAGACTATAAGGAATATTATTAACAATTATTAACAATATACTTTGAAGAAAGAAGGACTACTGAAACTCAGTTGTCTCAGAGTAGAACATTATCTGTCTTTTAGATGGACTTTGCTTATGATAATATGAAAGGCTCGGACACAAATTTGGAATGCTTGGTCACAGAGCTTCACTTTTTTAAAAAGTGGTGTGGTGACATAGATAAAGCCTGTGTTTTCTCTAAGTATTGGGTAGTACACAGAGAGGACATAGAGGAAAACAAGATATTTTTCTAAATTACTTACATTTAATCAACCAATCTCTGGAGGTACTTAGGAAAAAAAAATAAATTGTGTGTCGTGGTTTAAGCCCAGCCAGCAACTAGGCACCACACAGCCGCTCACTCACTCCTCCACCCTCCCAGTGGGGTGGAGAGGAGAACTGGAAAAAACTTGTGGGTTGAGATAAGAACTATTTAATAACTGAAGTAAAAAACTACAATACTAACAATAATAATAATTGTAATGAAAAGGAATATAATAAAATAAAAAAATAAAACCCAAGAAAAAGACAAGTGATGCACAATGCAATTGCTCACCACCTGCTGACTGATGCCCAAGCAGCTATCTGCCCCTCCCAGCCCACTCCCCCCAGTTTATATAGTGGGCATGACATTCTATGGTATGGAATACCCTTTTGCTAGTTCAGGCCAGCTGTCCTGGCCATGCTCCCTCCCAGCTCCCTGTGCACCTGCTTGCTGGCAGAGCATGGGAAACTGGAAAATCCTTAACTGCGGGTAAGTGCTGTGTAGCAACAACTAAAACATCAGTGCATTATCAACATTATTCTCACACTAAATCCAAAACACGCTGTACCAGCTACTAAGAAGAAAATTAACTCTATCCCAGCCCAAACCAGGACATTGCGTAATCAAGTTATTCCAGAATCTTCCAAGGTTTTCTAAACAACTTTCTGAAGCATCTGGTATCAGCTGTTTTCAGAGGAGATCCTGAATTCGTCTGTACTGTGCTCTCACCTAATCTGATCTGACAGTGATTTTTCTTATTCAATTGAAAGGGTAAAGGAACTTGAAGAAAAAAATCATTTTCTGCAATCAGTTTTGCAATGTAGTACATTACGAAATAGGAATATTATGTGAATTAATAGGAATATTATGTGAATTAATACAGAAAATGTTTTGGAAGTCAGCTTAAAGAATGAAAGATCCTATGAGCACTCTTAAAAAACTACATAAAGCTTTATTTCAAATTTCTTGAAGCATGTTCTATTCCAAAACCTAATTAGATCATCCATAAGCTATGGCTGGGAAAATCTTGTATGGGAGTCTTCAGGTTTCTTTGAGACAAGAGGAGCAGGTGATTATAACATTTGACAGAAAACAGAGCAAAATTTTGATTAAAAACAATTACTCTTTATCTAGATTTATCATTTTGACTACAGTACATATTTGAGGCTTACCATGTAAAATTAGATAGTTGGAACTTCACATTTCTATGTGAAAAGCCTGAAAAAGCCACTTCAAGTATACTTGTAATGTAATAATACAACTTAAAATGTAACTGAAATTGAAGATTTTTGAATTGCAAATTATCTAAATTATTAGTAACTAAAGCTTGAAATCATTTCATCAAGCAGAAATTGAGTATCAAATCTTGGTTTTGTTCCACATTCCAACAAAACAAAAACCTTTTGGAAAAAAAATATTAAAGAATCAAATGTATCTCTGGATTTCATTTGAACCTTGGTGCAAGCAACTGATAACAGGCTTTTTCCAACTTTGAACTGTTTCTAATTAAAAAAAATATTTGTTGCCTGAAATATTGCCTGACAAATAGGAAGGTATGCTATGCTTTTTTCTGTACAGATCCTAAAATGTTTGAGCCAGAACTCATTGAAATCTGTATTATTTCTCCTTGTTTGTAATGGGAGTGCCTCAGATCCAAAATGAATGTAAAACTGTTTGATAGCTCTCTAAATACAGAAGCAAGCAGAATTCTATTAAGATCTTTGGGATTTATGGTCCATTTGAAAACTTCTGAAATTACCTTATAGGTATATTAATATGTTCTAGGTAACTTTTCAAACTGTTTTTGTTAGGTACTTAAATCTTATTGTTTCTGGAAAAATAGAATTAGTCTTGATTTGGGAAAGAGTACTAACTGATTACAAAATACAAGGCTTTTCAGACAATTACATTCAACTCAGTAAAATAGTAATAATCTTATAGTAATAGCTATTTGCTTTGGTATGGGAGATCAGATTTCACAAATGATACGTAGTAGAAAGAGCATTTTCAGGTCATCATGTACTGACATTTTCTTTTCTTGGGTGTAAAAGCAGAAGCAAACTAGAATATACAATGTAAAAAACCTGAAGGCAAAGAGGTTTCAGGCTGCTGATCTTGGTGTCTGGCAGACGTGGGCAGATAGCAGCTAAGTTCTGCAGGGTCTGAGCCCTGCTTAAGTCTCTGAAAGGATACTGTGTACATGAGGTGGTTCACACTGCATTTGAAACATGTAGATTTTAAGAATATTTGCAAGTCATCACATATATGGTGTAGTTGATCCTGACTGCTTTTATGTGAAAACATAGTGGTTCAGTACCTGCCAAGGGAATAGGAAACCTTGATTCTGGGCCCTTCTGGCAGAAGTCTCCTAACGACTCCTGTTTTGTACAGTAGCACCAAGGTTGCCTTAGCCCAGGTCTATGAGCTTATACGCTGCTCGTGTGCAGAGAGCCCAGATCGCAAACACACAGCAAGTATGTCGCAGTCCTGGGTTGGAGGGTTAGGCTGCATGTTAGCTACATTACGGCAGGCGCAAGGTAAAAAAAGAGCAGGCAGGAGGTAAAGAGGACATTAGGATGATCTGGTTAGTGCAAGAGCAAAGGATTTCTAGAACTGTGTGGAAGGCAATGTGGTGAAAAGCAAACTCCCATGTACATCGTTCACGCTCATCGTACGTGTTCATCGTTAGAATCTATTTGCATGGGAAAGACAAGTACCATTTACCTGCCCAAGTGCAATGACGGTGCCATTTAGCAGTGCTGACCAGTCATCTCAATGAATAGAAGGTTTGATTATTTCTTAGTTATTAGATAATATGCTGAACAGAACCCCATGAAATTAACCTTTAAGATGACACAGTAAAAGGAAATGAGTCATTCCAGGCGGTCTTCATCACTGCATGAGCACCGAGCTTGCTAAATTAGTTCTGTCGTGGTGTGGGTGAAGTGGAATCAATCCATATCATTCACACATACATTTGCTGCTCATACAGCAGTTTGGGGACTGCTAAATAGAAATAAGCATTGACTTATATCTAAATAAAGCAAAGTTTTGTATTATGTTTACTGATTATACTTTCCAAATGGGCCTGAAGTGACTCTTAGTGAGAACTGAGAGTTCCTGAGGTGTGTCTGAAAGAAAGGATAAAAGGAAGCAAAATTCTAGGCAAGGACTTTCATGACTGGTACTAATGGGGAAGTAGAAACAGTTTTAGTCTTAGACAATACTAAAGAAAGAAAAGACAGTCTTTCATCTTCTTATTTACAGAACACTGTACTATTCTTGGAAGTATCAGCCTGTCCCAGCGATAGTAATAGCTCTGCAATTCACATAGTGGAAGCTGACTGATTAGTTGAAAAGTAAGGCCTTTCTTCTGATTGAGTAGCTGTAGAGAACATGAGACAAAAAACACTTCCCACTGTTTAGGAAAGAGTGAAGATCCAAAGAAGGAACTGAAAATATCTTCAAGTGCCACAATGACCCTTGCTGACTATGATGCAGACAGACTGGTAGATATGATAAAAACAGCTTTACACCAGACGAGCAGTTAGTTAAACATGGGCTGAAGCACACACTTTCCTATCTGGATGAATATCCATCAGTGATGCACGCTGACGGGCTGCAATGCCATCTCAGAGGTTCTGTCTCTGAATGGAGACTAGCTGGGAGACCACCTGACAGCTGCTAGCAGATAACGCTTCTCTCTGTTGCCTACATTTTCCATACATATGGAAAAATTTGGTGCCATCTAATGGACAACCCCCTGTATCCCAAACTTTGAATGTGTTAAACTCTATACAAGAATGCTTTTGCAAGGGGTCTATAAAGGCCTGTTACCTATATTTGTTACTGCTTCACACTAAGAATTTCTAATTCAGTATGCTTAATTATATATCTTGGGATGTTACATGCATTGTTTAGAGGTGAAGACTTACTAAGCCCCACAGGTAATACAAGGATTTCTGTGCTTCCTGGCTTTAAATTTATGAACTGAGGTCATCACACAGCTTCCTCGATTTCAGCAACGTAACAATACATGGAACTAAATTATTGCACCTAAGTGCTCTGATGTGTTTACAGGTGAAGTTTAACTAGCTGTTTTGTCAAAGTGAGCTAGATCTAGAAGACCATCCTTAAAAGAGTTTACTGCTATAGCTCCATGGAG